>NW_027617292.1:0-128811 GCF_964187855.1 Myxine glutinosa | reverse complement strand
GCGAAATGTGGTTTTTCAACACTAACACAAGTGCGAAAAGTGGTTTTTCAACACTAACACAAGTGCGAAAAGTGGTTTTTCCACACTAATACAAGTGCAAAAGTGGTTTCCTGCACCAACACAAGTGCAAAAAGTGGTTTTTCAACACTAACACAAGTGCAAAAAGTCGTTTTTCAACACTATCACAAGTGCAAAAAGTGTTTTTTCCACACTAATACAAGTGCAAAAGTGGTTTCCTGCACCAACACAAGTGCGAAAAGTGGTTTTTCAACACTAACACAAGTGCGAAAATGGTTTTTCCACACTAATACAAGTGCAAAAGTGGTTTCCTGCACCAACACAAGTGCGAAAAGTGGTTTTTCAACACTAACACACGTGCGAAAAGTGGTTTTTCAACACTAACACAAGTGCGAAAAGTGGTTTTTCAACACTAACACAAGTGCGAAAAGTGGTTTTTCCACACTAATACAAGTGCAAAAGTGGTTTCCTGCACCAACACAAGTGCGTAAAGTGGTTTTTCAACACTAACACAAGTGCGAAAAGTGGTTTTTCAACACTATCACAAGTGCAAAAAGTGTTTTTTCCACACTAATACAAGTGCAAAAGTGGTTTCCTGCACCAACACCAGTGCGAAAAGTGGTTTTTCAACACTAACACAAGTGTGAAAAGTGGTTTTTCCACACTATCACAAGTGCAAAAAGTGTTTTTTCCACACTAATGCAAGTGCAAAAGTGGTTTCCTGCACCAACACAAGTGCGAAAAGTGGTTTTTCAACACTAACAAGTGCGAAAAGTGGTTTTTCAACACTAACACAAGTGCGAAAAGTGGTTTTTCAACACTAACACAAGTGCAAAAAGTGTTTTTTCCACACTAATACAAGTGCAAAAGTGGTTTCCTGCACCAACACAAGTGCGAAAAGTGGTTTTTCAACACTAACACAAGTGCGAAAAGTGGTTTTTCAACACTAACACAGTTGCGAAAAGTGGTTTTTCAACACTAACACAAGTGCGAAAAGTGGTTTTTCCACACTAATACAAGTGCAAAAGTGGTTTCCTGCACCAACACAAGTGCAAAAAGTGGTTTTTCAACACTAACACAAGTGCGAAAAATGGTTTTTCAACACTAACACAAGTGCGAAAAGTGGTTTTTCCACACTAATACAAGTGCAAAAGTGGTTTCCTGCACCAACACAAGTGCGAAAAGTGGTTTTTCAACACTAACACACGTGCGAAAAGTGGTTTTTCAACACTAACACAAGTGCGAAAAGTGGTTTTTCAACACTAACACAAGTGCGAAAAGTGGTTTCCTGAACCAACACAAGTGCGAAAAGTGGTTTTTCAACACTAACAAAAGTGCGAAAAGTGGTTTTTCAACACTAACGCAAGTGCGAAAAGTAGTTTTTCAACACTAACACAAGTGCGAAAAGTGGTTTTTCAACACTAACACAAGTGCGAAAAGTGGTTTTTCCACACTAATACAAGTGCAAAAGTGGTTTCCTGCACCAACAAGTGCGAAAAGTGGTTTTTCAACACTAACACAAGTGCAAAAAGTGGTTTTTCAACACTAACACAAGTGCGAAAAGTGGTTTTTCAACACTAACACAAGTGCAAAAAGTGGTTTTTCAACACTAACACAAGTGCGAAAAGTGGTTTTTCCACACTAATACAAGTGCAAAAGTGGTTTCCTGCACCAACAAAAGTGCGAAAAGTCGTTTTTCAACACTAACACAAGTGCGAAAAGTGGTTTTTCAACACTATCACAAGTGCAAAAAATGTTTTTTCCACACTAATACAAGTGCAAAAGTGGTTTCCTGCACCAACACAAGTGCGAAAAGTGGTTTTTCAACACTAACACAAGTGCGAAAAGTGGTTTTTCAACACTAACACAAGTGCGAAAAGTGGTTTCCTGAACCAACACAAGTGCGAAAAGTGGTTTTTCAACACTAACAAAAGTGCGAAAAGTGGTTTTTCAACACTAACGCAAGTGCGAAAAGTAGTTTTTCAACACTAACACAAGTGCGAAAAGTGGTTTTTCCACACTAATACAAGTGCAAAAGTGGTTTCCTGCACCAACACAAGTGCGAAAAGTGGTTTTTCAACACTAACACAAGTGCAAAAAGTGGTTTTTCAACACTAACACAAGTGCGAAAAGTGGTTTTTCAACACTAACACAAGTGCAAAAAGTGGTTTTTCAACACTAACACAAGTGCGAAAAGTGGTTTTTCCACACTAATACAAGTGCAAAAGTGGTTTCCTGCACCAACACAAGTGCGAAAAGTCGTTTTTCAACACTAACACAAGTGCGAAAAGTGGTTTTTCAACACTATCACAAGTGCAAAAAATGTTTTTTCCACACTAATACAAGTGCAAAAGTGGTTTCCTGCACCAACACAAGTGCGAAAAGTGGTTTTTCAACACTAACACAAGTGCGAAAAGTGGTTTTTCAACACTAACACAAGTGCGAAAAGTGGTTTTTCAACACTAACACAAGTGCAAAAAGTGTTTTTTCCACACTAATACAAGTGCAAAAGTGGTTTCCTGCACCAACACAAGTGCGAAAAGTGGTTTTTCAACACTAACACAAGTGCAAAAAGTGGTTTTTCAACACTATCACAAGTGCAAAAAGTGTTTTTCCACACTAATACAAGTGCAAAAGTGGTTTCCTGCACCAACACCGGTGCGAAAAGTGGTTTTTCAACACTAACACAAGTGTGAAAAGTGTTTTTTCCACACTTATACAAGTGCAAAAGTGGTTTCCTGCACCAACACAAGTGCGAAAAGTGGTTTTTCAACACTAATACAAGTGCAAATGTGGTTTCCTGCACCAACACAAGTGCGAAAAGTGGTTTTTCAACACTAACACAAGTGCGAAAAGTGGTTTTTCAACACTAACACAAGTGCGAAATGTGGTTTTTCAACACTAACACAAGTGCGAAAAGTGGTTTTTCAACACTAACACAAGTGCGAAAAGTGGTTTTTCCACACTAATACAAGTGCAAAAGTGGTTTCCTGCACCAACACAAGTGCAAAAAGTGGTTTTTCAACACTAACACAAGTGCAAAAAGTGGTTTTTCAACACTATCACAAGTGCAAAAAGTGTTTTTTCCACACTAATACAAGTGCAAAAGTGGTTTCCTGCACCAACACAAGTGCGAAAAGTGGTTTTTCAACACTAACACAAGTGCGAAAAGTGGTTTTTCCACACTAATACAAGTGCAAAAGTGGTTTCCTGCACCAACACAAGTGCGAAAAGTGGTTTTTCAACACTAACACACGTGCGAAAAGTGGTTTTTCAACACTAACACAAGTGCGAAAAGTGGTTTTTCAACACTAACACAAGTGCGAAAAGTGGTTTTTCCACACTAATACAAGTGCAAAAGTGGTTTCCTGCACCAACACAAGTGCGTAAAGTGGTTTTTCAACACTAACACAAGTGCGAAAAGTGGTTTTTCAACACTATCACAAGTGCAAAAAGTGTTTTTTCCACACTAATACAAGTGCAAAAGTGGTTTCCTGCACCAACACCAGTGCGAAAAGTGGTTTTTCAACACTAACACAAGTGTGAAAAGTGGTTTTTCCACACTATCACAAGTGCAAAAAGTGTTTTTTCCACACTAATGCAAGTGCAAAAGTGGTTTCCTGCACCAACACAAGTGCGAAAAGTGGTTTTTCAACACTAACACAAGTGTGAAAAGTGTTTTTTCCACACTTATACAAGTGCAAAAGTGGTTTCCTGCACCAACACAAGTGCGAAAAGTGGTTTTTCAACACTAACACAAGTGCGAAATGTGGTTTTTCAACACTAACACAAGTGCGAAAAGTGGTTTTTCCACACTAATACAAGTGCAAAAGTGGTTTCCTGCACCAACACAAGTGCGAAAAGTGGTTTTTCAACACTAACACAAGTGCGAAAAGTGGTTTTTCAACACTATCACAAGTGCAAAAAGTGTTTTTTCCACACTAATACAAGTGCAAAAGTGGTTTCCTGCACCAACACAAGTGCGAAAAGTGGTTTTTCAACACTAACACAAGTGCGAAAAGTGGTTTTTCAACACTAACACAAGTGCGAAAAGTGGTTTTTCCACACTAATACAAGTGCAAAAGTGGTTTCCTGCACCAACACAAGTGCGAAAAGTGGTTTTTCAACACTAACACACGTGCGAAAAGTGGTTTTTCAACACTAACACAAGTGCGAAAAGTGGTTTTTCAACACTAACACAAGTGCGAAAAGTGGTTTTTCCACACTAAAACAAGTGCAAAAGTGGTTTCCTGCACCAACACAAGTGCGAAAAGTGGTTTTTCAACACTAACACAAGTGCGAAAAGTGGTTTTTCAACACTATCACAAGTGCAAAAAGTGTTTTTTCCACACTAATACAAGTGCGAAAAGTGGTTTTTCAACACTAACACAAGTGCGAAAAGTGGTTTTTCAACACTAACACAAGTGCGAAAAGTGGTTTTTCAACACTAACACAAGTGCGAAAAGTGGTTTTTCAACACTATCAAAGTGCGAAAAGTGGTTTTTCCACACTAATACAAGTGCAAAAGTGGTTTCCTGCACCAACACAAGTGCGAAAAGTGGTTTTTCAACACTAACACAAGTGCGAAAAGTGGTTTTTCAACACGATCACAAGTGCAAAAAGTGTTTTTTCCACACTAATGCAAGTGCAAAAGTGGTTTCCTGCACCAACACAAGTGCGAAAAGTGGTTTTTCAACACTAACACAAGTACGAAAAGTGGTTTTTCAACACTAACACAAGTGCGAAAAGTGGTTTTTCAACACTAACACAAGTGCGAAAAGTGGTTTTTCCATACTAATACAAGTGCAAAAAGTGGTTTCCTGCACCAACACAAGTGCGAAAAGTGGTTTTCAACACTAACACAAGTGCGAAAAGTGGTTTTTCAACACTAACACAAGTGCGAAAAGTGTTTTTTCCACACTAATACAAGTGCAAATGTGGTTTCCTGCACCAACACAAGTGCGAAAAGTGGTTTTTCAACACTAACACAAGTGCGAAAAGTGGTTTTTCAACACTAACACAAGTGCGAAATGTGGTTTTTCAACACTAACACAAGTGCGAAAAGTGGTTTTTCAACACTAACACAAGTGCGAAAAGTGGTTTTTCCACACTAATACAAGTGCAAAAGTGGTTTCCTGCACCAACACAAGTGCAAAAAGTGGTTTTTCAACACTAACACAAGTGCAAAAAGTCGTTTTTCAACACTATCACAAGTGCAAAAAGTGTTTTTTCCACACTAATACAAGTGCAAAAGTGGTTTCCTGCACCAACACAAGTGCGAAAAGTGGTTTTTCAACACTAACACAAGTGCGAAAAGTGGTTTTTCCACACTAATACAAGTGCAAAAGTGGTTTCCTGCACCAACACAAGTGCGAAAAGTGGTTTTTCAACACTAACACACGTGCGAAAAGTGGTTTTTCAACACTAACACAAGTGCGAAAAGTGGTTTTTCAACACTAACACAAGTGCGAAAAGTGGTTTTTCCACACTAATACAAGTGCAAAAGTGGTTTCCTGCACCAACACAAGTGCGTAAAGTGGTTTTTCAACACTAACACAAGTGCGAAAAGTGGTTTTTCAACACTATCACAAGTGCAAAAAGTGTTTTTTCCACACTAATACAAGTGCAAAAGTGGTTTCCTGCACCAACACCAGTGCGAAAAGTGGTTTTTCAACACTAACACAAGTGTGAAAAGTGGTTTTTCCACACTATCACAAGTGCAAAAAGTGTTTTTTCCACACTAATGCAAGTGCAAAAGTGGTTTCCTGCACCAACACAAGTGCGAAAAGTGGTTTTTCAACACTAACAAGTGCGAAAAGTGGTTTTTCAACACTAACACAAGTGCGAAAAGTGGTTTTTCAACACTAACACAAGTGCAAAAAGTGTTTTTTCCACACTAATACAAGTGCAAAAGTGGTTTCCTGCACCAACACAAGTGCGAAAAGTGGTTTTTCAACACTAACACAAGTGCGAAAAGTGGTTTTTCAACACTAACACAGTTGCGAAAAGTGGTTTTTCAACACTAACACAAGTGCGAAAAGTGGTTTTTCCACACTAATACAAGTGCAAAAGTGGTTTCCTGCACCAACACAAGTGCAAAAAGTGGTTTTTCAACACTAACACAAGTGCGAAAAGTGGTTTTTCAACACTAACACAAGTGCGAAAAGTGGTTTTTCCACACTAATACAAGTGCAAAAGTGGTTTCCTGCACCAACACAAGTGCGAAAAGTGGTTTTTCAACACTAACACACGTGCGAAAAGTGGTTTTTCAACACTAACACAAGTGCGAAAAGTGGTTTTTCAACACTAACACAAGTGCGAAAAGTGGTTTCCTGAACCAACACAAGTGCGAAAAGTGGTTTTTCAACACTAACAAAAGTGCGAAAAGTGGTTTTTCAACACTAACGCAAGTGCGAAAAGTAGTTTTTCAACACTAACACAAGTGCGAAAAGTGGTTTTTCAACACTAACACAAGTGCGAAAAGTGGTTTTTCCACACTAATACAAGTGCAAAAGTGGTTTCCTGCACCAACAAGTGCGAAAAGTGGTTTTTCAACACTAACACAAGTGCAAAAAGTGGTTTTTCAACACTAACACAAGTGCGAAAAGTGGTTTTTCAACACTAACACAAGTGCAAAAAGTGGTTTTTCAACACTAACACAAGTGCGAAAAGTGGTTTTTCCACACTAATACAAGTGCAAAAGTGGTTTCCTGCACCAACAAAAGTGCGAAAAGTCGTTTTTCAACACTAACACAAGTGCGAAAAGTGGTTTTTCAACACTATCACAAGTGCAAAAAATGTTTTTTCCACACTAATACAAGTGCAAAAGTGGTTTCCTGCACCAACACAAGTGCGAAAAGTGGTTTTTCAACACTAACACAAGTGCGAAAAGTGGTTTTTCAACACTAACACAAGTGCGAAAAGTGGTTTCCTGAACCAACACAAGTGCGAAAAGTGGTTTTTCAACACTAACAAAAGTGCGAAAAGTGGTTTTTCAACACTAACGCAAGTGCAAAAAGTAGTTTTTCAACACTAACACAAGTGCGAAAAGTGGTTTTTCCACACTAATACAAGTGCAAAAGTGGTTTCCTGCACCAACACAAGTGCGAAAAGTGGTTTTTCAACACTAACACAAGTGCAAAAAGTGGTTTTTCAACACTAACACAAGTGCGAAAAGTGGTTTTTCAACACTAACACAAGTGCAAAAAGTGGTTTTTCAACACTAACACAAGTGCGAAAAGTGGTTTTTCCACACTAATACAAGTGCAAAAGTGGTTTCCTGCACCAACACAAGTGCGAAAAGTCGTTTTTCAACACTAACACAAGTGCGAAAAGTGGTTTTTCAACACTATCACAAGTGCAAAAAATGTTTTTTCCACACTAATACAAGTGCAAAAGTGGTTTCCTGCACCAACACAAGTGCGAAAAGTGGTTTTTCAACACTAACACAAGTGCGAAAAGTGGTTTTTCAACACTAACACAAGTGCGAAAAGTGGTTTTTCAACACTAACACAAGTGCAAAAAGTGTTTTTTCCACACTAATACAAGTGCAAAAGTGGTTTCCTGCACCAACACAAGTGCGAAAAGTGGTTTTTCAACACTAACACAAGTGCAAAAAGTGGTTTTTCAACACTATCACAAGTGCAAAAAGTGTTTTTCCACACTAATACAAGTGCAAAAGTGGTTTCCTGCACCAACACAGGTGCGAAAAGTGGTTTTTCAACACTAACACAAGTGTGAAAAGTGTTTTTTCCACACTTATACAAGTGCAAAAGTGGTTTCCTGCACCAACACAAGTGCGAAAAGTGGTTTTTCAACACTAACACAAGTGCGAAATGTGGTTTTTCAACACTAACACAAGTGCGAAAAGTGGTTTTCCACACTAATACAAGTGCAAAAGTGGTTTCCTGCACCAACACAAGTGCGAAAAGTGGTTTTTCAACACTAACACAAGTGCGAAATGTGGTTTTTCAACACTAACACAAGAGCGAAAAGTGGTTTTTCAACACTATCACAAGTGCAAAAAGTGTTTTTTCCACACTAATACAAGTGCAAAAGTGGTTTCCTGCACCAACACAAGTGCGAAAAGTGGTTTTTCAACACTAACACAAGTGCGAAAAGTGGTTTTTCAACACACACAAGTGCGAAAAGTGGTTTTTCAACACTAACACAAGTGCGAAAAGTGGTTTTTCAACACTAACACAAGTGCGAAAAGTGGTTTTTCAACACTAACACAAGTGCAAAAGTGGTTTCCTGCACCAACACAAGTGCGAAAAGTGGTTTTTCAACACTAACACAAGTGCGAAAAGTGGTTTTTCAACACTAACACAAGTGCGAAAAGTGGTTTTTCAACACTAACACAAGTGCGAAAAGTGGTTTTTCAACACTAACAAAAGTGCGAAAAGTGGTTTTTCCACACTAATACAAGTGCAAAAGTGGTTTCCTGCACCAACACAAGTGCGAAAAGTGGTTTTTCAACACTAACACAAGTGCGAAAAGTGGTTTTTCAACACTAACACAAGTGCGAAAAGTGGTTTTTCAACACTAACACAAGTGCGAAAAGTGGTTTTTCAACACTAACACAAGTGCGAAAAGTGTTTTTTCCACACTAATACAAGTGCAAAAGTGGTTTCCTGCACCAACACAAGTGCGAAAAGTGGTTTTTCAACACTAACACAGGTGCGAAAAGTGGTTTTTCAACACTAACACAAGTGCGAAAAGTGGTTTTTCAACACTAATACAAGTGCAAAAGTGGTTTCCTGCACCAACACAAGTGCGAAAAGTGGTTTTTCAACACTAACACAAGTGCGAAACGTGGTTTTTCAACACTAACACAAGTGCGGAAAGTGTTTTTTCCACACTAATACAAGTGCAAAAGTGGTTTCCTGCAGCAACACAAGTGCGAAAAGTGGTTTTTCAACACTAACACAAGTGCGAAAAGTGGTTTTTCAACACTAACACAAGTGCGAAAAGTGTTTTTTCCACACTAATACAAGTGCAAAAGTGGTATCCTGCACCAACACAAGTGCGAAAAGTGGTTTTTCAACACTAACACAGGTGCGAAAAGTGGTTTTTCAACACTAACACAGGTGCGAAAAGTGGTTTTTCAACACTATCACAAGTGCAAAACGTGTTTTTTCCACACTAATACAAATGCAAATGTGGTTTCCTGCACCAACACAAGTGTGAAAAGTGGTTTTTCAACACTAACACAAGTGCGAAAAGTGGTTTTTCAACACTAACACAAGTGCGAAAAGTGGTTTTTCCACACGAATACAAGTGGAAAAGTGGTTTCCTGCACCAACACAAGTGCGAAAAGTGGTTTTTCAACACTAACACAAGTGCGAAAAGTGGTTTTTCAACACTATCACAAGTGCAAAAAGTGTTTTTTCCACACTAATACAAGTGCAAAAGTGGTTTCCTGAACCAACACAAGTGCGAAAAGTGGTTCTTCAACACTAACAAAAGTGCGAAAAGTGGTTTTTCAACACTAACGCAAGTGCGAAAAGTAGTTTTTCAACACTAACACAAGTGCGAAAAGTGGTTTTTCAACACTAACACAAGTGCGAAAAGTGGTTTTTCAACACTAATACAAGTGCAAAAGTGGTTTCCTGCACCAACACAAGTGCGAAAAGTGGTTTTTCAACACTAACACAAGTGCGAAACGTGGTTTTTCAACACTAACACAAGTGCGGAAAGTGTTTTTTCCACACTAATACAAGTGCAAAAGTGGTTTCCTGCAGCAACACAAGTGCGAAAAGTGGTTTTTCAACACTAACACAAGTGCGAAAAGTGGTTTTTCAACACTAACACACGTGCGAAAAGTGTTTTTTCCACACTAATACAAGTGCAAAAGTGGTTTCCTGCACCAACACAAGTGCGAAAAGTGGTTTTTCAACACAAACACAAGTGCGAAAAGTGGTTTTTCAACAATAACACAAGTGCGAAAAGTGGTTTTTCAACACTATCTCAAGTGCAAAAGTGTTTTTCCACACGAATACAAGTGCAAAAGTGGGTTCCTGCACCAACACAAGTGCGAAAAGTGGTTTTTCAACACTAGCACAAGTGCGAAAAGTGGTTTTTCAACACTAACACAAGTGCGAAAAGTGTTTTTTCCACACTAATACAAGTGCAAAAGTGGTTTCCTGCACCAACACAAGTGCGAAAAGTGGCTTTTCAACACTAACACAAGTGCGAAAAGTTGTTTTTCAACACTAACACAAGTGCGAAAAGTGTTTTTTCCACACTAATACAAGTGCAAAAGTGGTATCCTGCACCAACACAAGTGCGAAAAGTGGTTTTTCAACACTAACACAGGTGCGAAAAGTGGTTTTTCAACACTAACACAGGTGCGAAAAGTGGTTTTTCAACACTATCACAAGTGCAAAACGTGTTTTTTCCACACTAATACAAATGCAAATGTGGTTTCCTGCACCAACACAAGTGTGAAAAGTGGTTTTTCAACACTAACACAAGTGCGAAAAGTGGTTTTTCAACACTAACACAAGTGCGAAAAGTGGTTTTTCCACACGAATACAAGTGGAAAAGTGGTTTCCTGCACCAACACAAGTGCGAAAAGTGGTTTTTCAACACTAACACAAGTGCGAGAAGTGGTTTTTCAACACTATCACAAGTGCAAAAAGTGTTTTTTCCACACTAATACAAGTGCAAAAGTGGTTTCCTGAACCAACAAAAGTGCGAAAAGTGGTTTTTCAACACTAACGCAAGTGCGAAAAGTAGTTTTTCAACACTAACACAAGTGCGAAAAGTGGTTTTTCAACACTAACACAAGTGCGAAAAGT
Source organism: Myxine glutinosa (assembly GCF_964187855.1). Lineage (NCBI taxonomy): Eukaryota > Metazoa > Chordata > Myxini > Myxiniformes > Myxinidae > Myxine > Myxine glutinosa. The sequence goes on along the minus strand of NW_027617292.1, from coordinate 117,991 downwards.
GGTTTTTCCACACTAATACAAGTGCAAAAGTGGTTTCCTGCACCAACACAAGTGCGAAAAGTGGTTTTTCAACACTAACACAAGTGCAAAAAGTGGTTTTTCAACACTAACACAAGTGCGAAAAGTGGTTTTTCAACACTAACACAAGTGCAAAAAGTGGTTTTTCAACACTAACACAAGTGCGAAAAGTGGTTTTTCCACACTAATACAAGTGCAAAAGTGGTTTCCTGCACCAACACAAGTGCGAAAAGTCGTTTTTCAACACTAACACAAGTGCGAAAAGTGGTTTTTCAACACTATCACAAGTGCAAAAAATGTTTTTTCCACACTAATACAAGTGCAAAAGTGGTTTCCTGCACCAACACAAGTGCGAAAAGTGGTTTTTCAACACTAACACAAGTGCGAAAAGTGGTTTTTCAACACTAACACAAGTGCGAAAAGTGGTTTTTCAACTCTAACACAAGTGCAAAAAGTGTTTTTTCCACACTAATACAAGTGCAAAAGTGGTTTCCTGCACCAACACAAGTGCGAAAAGTGGTTTTTCAACACTAACACAAGTGCAAAAAGTGTTTTTTCAACACTATCACAAGTGCAAAAAGTGTTTTTTCCACACTAATACAAGTGCAAAAGTGGTTTCCTGCACCAACACAGGTGCGAAAAGTGGTTTTTCAACACTAACACAAGTGTGAAAAGTGTTTTTTCCACACTTATACAAGTGCAAAAGTGGTTTCCTGCACCAACACAAGTGCGAAAAGTGGTTTTTCAACACTAACACAAGTGCGAAATGTGGTTTTTCAACACTAACACAAGTGCGAAAAGTGGTTTTTCCACACTAATACAAGTGCAAAAGTGGTTTCCTGCACCAACACAAGTGCGAAAAGTGGTTTTTCAACACTAACACAAGTGCGAAAAGTGGTTTTTCAACACTATCACAAGTGCAAAAAGTGTTTTTTCCACACTAATACAAGTGCAAAAGTGGTTTCCTGCACCAACACAAGTGCGAAAAGTGGTTTTTCAACACTAACACAAGTGCGAAAAGTGGTTTTTCAACACTAACACAAGTGCGAAAAGTGGTTTTTCCACACTAATACAAGTGCAAAAGTGGTTTCCTGCACCAACACAAGTGCGAAAAGTGGTTTTTCAACACTAACACACGTGCGAAAAGTGGTTTTTCAACACTAACACAAGTGCGAAAAGTGGTTTTTCAACACTAACACAAGTGCGAAAAGTGGTTTTTCCACACTAAAACAAGTGCAAAAGTGGTTTCCTGCACCAACACAAGTGCGAAAAGTGGTTTTTCAACACTAACACAAGTGCGAAAAGTGGTTTTTCAACACTATCACAAGTGCAAAAAGTGTTTTTTCCACACTAATACAAGTGCGAAAAGTGGTTTTTCAACACTAACACAAGTGCGAAAAGTGGTTTTTCAACACTAACACAAGTGCGAAAAGTGGTTTTTCAACACTAACACAAGTGCGAAAAGTGGTTTTTCAACACTAACACAAGTGCGAAAAGTGGTTTTTCAACACTATCAAAGTGCGAAAAGTGGTTTTTCCACACTAATACAAGTGCAAAAGTGGTTTCCTGCACCAACACAAGTGCGAAAAGTGGTTTTTCAACACTAACACAAGTGCGAAAAGTGGTTTTTCAACACGATCACAAGTGCAAAAAGTGTTTTTTCCACACTAATGCAAGTGCAAAAGTGGTTTCCTGCACCAACACAAGTGCGAAAAGTGGTTTTTCAACATTAACACAAGTACGAAAAGTGGTTTTTCAACACTAACACAAGTGCGAAAAGTGGTTTTTCAACACTAACACAAGTGCGAAAAGTGGTTTTTCCATACTAATACAAGTGCAAAAAGTGGTTTCCTGCACCAACACAAGTGCGAAAAGTGGTTTTCAACACTAACACAAGTGCGAAAAGTGGTTTTTCAACACTAACACAAGTGCGAAAAGTGTTTTTTCCACACTAATACAAGTGCAAATGTGGTTTCCTGCACCAACACAAGTGCGAAAAGTGGTTTTTCAACACTAACACAAGTGCGAAAAGTGGTTTTTCAACACTAACACAAGTGCGAAATGTGGTTTTTCAACACTAACACAAGTGCGAAAAGTGGTTTTTCAACACTAACACAAGTGCGAAAAGTGGTTTTTCCACACTAATACAAGTGCAAAAGTGGTTTCCTGCACCAACACAAGTGCAAAAAGTGGTTTTTCAACACTAACACAAGTGCAAAAAGTGGTTTTTCAACACTATCACAAGTGCAAAAAGTGTTTTTTCCACACTAATACAAGTGCAAAAGTGGTTTCCTGCACCAACACAAGTGCGAAAAGTGGTTTTTCAACACTAACACAAGTGCGAAAAGTGGTTTTTCCACACTAATACAAGTGCAAAAGTGGTTTCCTGCACCAACACAAGTGCGAAAAGTGGTTTTTCAACACTAACACACGTGCGAAAAGTGGTTTTTCAACACTAACACAAGTGCGAAAAGTGGTTTTTCAACACTAACACAAGTGCGAAAAGTGGTTTTTCCACACTAATACAAGTGCAAAAGTGGTTTCCTGCACCAACACAAGTGCGAAAAGTGGTTTTTCAACACTAACACAAGTGCGAAAAGTGGTTTTTCAACACTAACACAGTTGCGAAAAGTGGTTTTTCAACACTAACACAAGTGCGAAAAGTGGTTTTTCCACACTAATACAAGTGCAAAAGTGGTTTCCTGCACCAACACAAGTGCAAAAAGTGGTTTTTCAACACTAACACAAGTGCGAAAAGTGGTTTTTCAACACTAACACAAGTGCAAAAAGTGGTTTTTCAACACTAACACAAGTGCGAAAAGTGGTTTTTCAACACTAACACAAGTGCAAAAAGTGGTTTTTCAACACTAACACAAGTGCGAAAAGTGGTTTTTCCACACTAATACAAGTGCAAAAGTGGTTTCCTGCACCAACACAAGTGCGAAAAGTCGTTTTTCAACACTAACACAAGTGCGAAAAGTGGTTTTTCAACACTATCACAAGTGCAAAAAATGTTTTTTCCACACTAATACAAGTGCAAAAGTGGTTTCCTGCACCAACACAAGTGCGAAAAGTGGTTTTTCAACACTAACACAAGTGCGAAAAGTGGTTTTTTCAACACTAACACAAGTGCGAAAAGTGGTTTTTCAACACTAACACAAGTGCAAAAAGTGTTTTTTCCACACTAATACAAGTGCAAAAGTGGTTTCCTGCACCAACACAAGTGCGAAAAGTGGTTTTTCAACACTAACACAAGTGCAAAAAGTGGTTTTTCAACACTATCACAAGTGCAAAAAGTGTTTTTTCCACACTAATACAAGTGCAAAAGTGGTTTCCTGCACCAACACAGGTGCGAAAAGTGGTTTTTCAACACTAACACAAGTGTGAAAAGTGTTTTTTCCACACTTATACAAGTGCAAAAGTGGTTTCCTGCACCAACACAAGTGCGAAAAGTGGTTTTTCAACACTAACACAAGTGCGAAATGTGGTTTTTCAACACTAACACAAGTGCGAAAAGTGGTTTTTCCACACTAATACAAGTGCAAAAGTGGTTTCCTGCACCAACACAAGTGCGAAAAGTGGTTTTTCAACACTAACACAAGTGCGAAAAGTGGTTTTTCAACACTATCACAAGTGCAAAAAGTGTTTTTTCCACACTAATACAAGTGCAAAAGTGGTTTCCTGCACCAACACAAGTGCGAAAAGTGGTTTTTCAACACTAACACAAGTGCGAAAAGTGGTTTTTCAACACTAACACAAGTGCGAAAAGTGGTTTTTCCACACTAATACAAGTGCAAAAGTGGTTTCCTGCACCAACACAAGTGCGAAAAGTGGTTTTTCAACACTAACACACGTGCGAAAAGTGGTTTTTCAACACTAACACAAGTGCGAAAAGTGGTTTTTCAACACTAACACAAGTGCGAAAAGTGGTTTTTCCACACTAAAACAAGTGCAAAAGTGGTTTCCTGCACCAACACAAGTGCGAAAAGTGGTTTTTCAACACTAACACAAGTGCGAAAAGTGGTTTTTCAACACTATCACAAGTGCAAAAAGTGTTTTTTCCACACCAATACAAGTGCGAAAAGTGGTTTTTCAACACTAACACAAGTGCGAAAAGTGGTTTTTCAACACTAACACAAGTGCGAAAAGTGGTTTTTCAACACTAACACAAGTGCGAAAAGTGGTTTTTCAACACTATCAAAGTGCGAAAAGTGGTTTTTCCACACTAATACAAGTGCAAAAGTGGTTTCCTGCACCAACACAAGTGCGAAAAGTGGTTTTTCAACACTAACACAAGTGCGAAAAGTGGTTTTTCAACACGATCACAAGTGCAAAAAGTGTTTTTTCCACACTAATGCAAGTGCAAAAGTGGTTTCCTGCACCAACACAAGTGCGAAAAGTGGTTTTTCAACACTAACACAAGTACGAAAAGTGGTTTTTCAACACTAACACAAGTGCGAAAAGTGGTTTTTCAACACTAACACAAGTGCGAAAAGTGGTTTTTCCATACTAATACAAGTGCAAAAAGTGGTTTCCTGCACCAACACAAGTGCGAAAAGTGGTTTTCAACACTAACACAAGTGCGAAAAGTGGTTTTTCAACACTAACACAAGTGCGAAAAGTGTTTTTCCCACACTAATACAAGTGCAAATGTGGTTTCCTGCACCAACACAAGTGCGAAAAGTGGTTTTTCAACACTAACACAAGTGCGAAAAGTGGTTTTTCAACACTAACACAAGTGCGAAATGTGGTTTTTCAACACTAACACAAGTGCGAAAAGTGGTTTTTCAACACTAACACAAGTGCGAAAAGTGGTTTTTCCACACTAATACAAGTGCAAAAGTGGTTTCCTGCACCAACACAAGTGCAAAAAGTGGTTTTTCAACACTAACACAAGTGCAAAAAGTGGTTTTTCAACACTATCACAAGTGCAAAAAGTGTTTTTTCCACACTAATACAAGTGCAAAAGTGGTTTCCTGCACCAACACAAGTGCGAAAAGTGGTTTTTCAACACTAACACAAGTGCGAAAAGTGGTTTTTCCACACTAATACAAGTGCAAAAGTGGTTTCCTGCACCAACACAAGTGCGAAAAGTGGTTTTTCAACACTAACACACGTGCGAAAAGTGGTTTTTCAACACTAACACAAGTGCGAAAAGTGGTTTTTCAACACTAACACAAGTGCGAAAAGTGGTTTTTCCACACTAATACAAGTGCAAAAGTGGTTTCCTGCACCAACACAAGTGCGTAAAGTGGTTTTTCAACACTAACACAAGTGCGAAAAGTGGTTTTTCAACACTATCACAAGTGCAAAAAGTGTTTTTTCCACACTAATACAAGTGCAAAAGTGGTTTCCTGCACCAACACCAGTGCGAAAAGTGGTTTTTCAACACTAACACAAGTGTGAAAAGTGGTTTTTCCACACTATCACAAGTGCAAAAAGTGTTTTTTCCACACTAATGCAAGTGCAAAAGTGGTTTCCTGCACCAACACAAGTGCGAAAAGTGGTTTTTCAACACTAACACAAGTGTGAAAAGTGTTTTTTCCACACTTATACAAGTGCAAAAGTGGTTTCCTGCACCAACACAAGTGCGAAAAGTGGTTTTTCAACACTAACACAAGTGCGAAATGTGGTTTTTCAACACTAACACAAGTGCGAAAAGTGGTTTTTCCACACTAATACAAGTGCAAAAGTGGTTTCCTGCACCAACACAAGTGCGAAAAGTGGTTTTTCAACACTAACACAAGTGCGAAAAGTGGTTTTTCAACACTATCACAAGTGCAAAAAGTGTTTTTTCCACACTAATACAAGTGCAAAAGTGGTTTCCTGCACCAACACAAGTGCGAAAAGTGGTTTTTCAACACTAACACAAGTGCGAAAAGTGGTTTTTCAACACTAACACAAGTGCGAAAAGTGGTTTTTCCACACTAATACAAGTGCAAAAGTGGTTTCCTGCACCAACACAAGTGCGAAAAGTGGTTTTTCAACACTAACACACGTGCGAAAAGTGGTTTTTCAACACTAACACAAGTGCGAAAAGTGGTTTTTCAACACTAACACAAGTGCGAAAAGTGGTTTTTCCACACTAAAACAAGTGCAAAAGTGGTTTCCTGCACCAACACAAGTGCGAAAAGTGGTTTTTCAACACTAACACAAGTGCGAAAAGTGGTTTTTCAACACTATCACAAGTGCAAAAAGTGTTTTTTCCACACTAATACAAGTGCGAAAAGTGGTTTTTCAACACTAACACAAGTGTGAAAAGTGGTTTTTCAACACTAACACAAGTGCGAAAAGTGGTTTTTCAACACTAACACAAGTGCGAAAAGTGGTTTTTCAACACTATCAAAGTGCGAAAAGTGGTTTTTCCACACTAATACAAGTGCAAAAGTGGTTTCCTGCACCAACACAAGTGCGAAAAGTGGTTTTTCAACACTAACACAAGTGCGAAAAGTGGTTTTTCAACACGATCACAAGTGCAAAAAGTGTTTTTTCCACACTAATGCAAGTGCAAAAGTGGTTTCCTGCACCAACACAAGTGCGAAAAGTGGTTTTTCAACACTAACACAAGTACGAAAAGTGGTTTTTCAACACTAACACAAGTGCGAAAAGTGGTTTTTCAACACTAACACAAGTGCGAAAAGTGGTTTTTCCATACTAATACAAGTGCAAAAAGTGGTTTCCTGCACCAACACAAGTGCGAAAAGTGGTTTTCAACACTAACACAAGTGCGAAAAGTGGTTTTTCAACACTAACACAAGTGCGAAAAGTGTTTTTTCCACACTAATACAAGTGCAAATGTGGTTTCCTGCACCAACACAAGTGCGAAAAGTGGTTTTTCAACACTAACACAAGTGCGAAAAGTGGTTTTTCAACACTAACACAAGTGCGAAATGTGGTTTTTCAACACTAACACAAGTGCGAAAAGTGGTTTTTCAACACTAACACAAGTGCGAAAAGTGGTTTTTCCACACTATTACAAGTGCAAAAGTGGTTTCCTGCACCAACACAAGTGCAAAAAGTGGTTTTTCAACACTAACACAAGTGCAAAAAGTGGTTTTTCAACACTCTCACAAGTGCAAAAAGTGTTTTTTCCACACTAATACAAGTGCAAAAGTGGTTTCCTGCACCAACACAAGTGCGAAAAGTGGTTTTTCAACACTAACACAAGTGCGAAAAGTGGTTTTTCCACACTAATACAAGTGCAAAAGTGGTTTCCTGCACCAACACAAGTGCGAAAAGTGGTTTTTCAACACTAACACACGTGCGAAAAGTGGTTTTTCAACACTAACACAAGTGCGAAAAGTGGTTTTTCAACACTAACACAAGTGCGAAAAGTGGTTTTTCCACACTAATACAAGTGCAAAAGTGGTTTCCTGCACCAACACAAGTGCGTAAAGTGGTTTTTCAACACTAACACAAGTGCGAAAAGTGGTTTTTCAACACTATCACAAGTGCAAAAAGTGTTTTTTCCACACTAATACAAGTGCAAAAGTGGTTTCCTGCACCAACACCAGTGCGAAAAGTGGTTTTTCAACACTAACACAAGTGTGAAAAGTGGTTTTTCCACACTATCACAAGTGCAAAAAGTGTTTTTTCCACACTAATGCAAGTGCAAAAGTGGTTTCCTGCACCAACACAAGTGCGAAAAGTGGTTTTTCAACACTAACAAGTGCGAAAAGTGGTTTTTCAACACTAACACAAGTGCGAAAAGTGGTTTTTCAACACTAACACAAGTGCAAAAAGTGTTTTTTCCACACTAATGCAAGTGCAAAAGTGGTTTCCTGCACCAACACAAGTGCGAAAAGTGGTTTTTCAACACTAACACAAGTGCGAAAAGTGGTTTTTCAACACTAACACAGTTGCGAAAAGTGGTTTTTCAACACTAACACAAGTGCGAAAAGTGGTTTTTCCACACTAATACAAGTGCAAAAGTGGTTTCCTGCACCAACACAAGTGCGAAAAGTGGTTTTTCAACACTAACACAAGTGCGAAAAGTGGTTTTTCAACACTAACACAAGTGCGAAAAGTGGTTTTTCCACACTAATACAAGTGCAAAAGTGGTTTCCTGCACCAACACAAGTGCGAAAAGTGGTTTTTCAACACTAACACACGTGCGAAAAGTGGTTTTTCAACACTAACACAAGTGCGAAAAGTGGTTTTTCAACACTAACACAAGTGCGAAAAGTGGTTTCCTGAACCAACACAAGTGCGAAAAGTGGTTTTTCAACACTAACAAAAGTGCGAAAAGTGGTTTTTTCAACACTAACGCAAGTGCGAAAAGTAGTTTTTCAACACTAACACAAGTGCGAAAAGTGGTTTTTCAACACTAACACAAGTGCGAAAAGTGGTTTTTCCACACTAATACAAGTGCAAAAGTGGTTTCCTGCACCAACAAGTGCGAAAAGTGGTTTTTCAACACTAACACAAGTGCAAAAAGTGGTTTTTCAACACTAACACAAGTGCGAAAAGTGGTTTTTTCAACACTAACACAAGTGCAAAAAGTGGTTTTTCAACACTAACACAAGTGCGAAAAGTGGTTTTTCCACACTAATACAAGTGCAAAAGTGGTTTCCTGCACCAACACAAGTGCGAAAAGTGGTTTTTCAACACTAACACAAGTGCGAAAAGTGGTTTTTCAACACGATCACAAGTGCAAAAAGTGTTTTTTCCACACTAATGCAAGTGCAAAAGTGGTTTCCTGCACCAACACAAGTGCGAAAAGTGGTTTTTCAACACTAACACAAGTACGAAAAGTGGTTTTTCAACACTAACACAAGTGCGAAAAGTGGTTTTTCAACACTAACACAAGTGCGAAAAGTGGTTTTTCCACACTAATACAAGTGCAAAAGTGGTTTCCTGCACCAACACAAGTGCGAAAAGTGGTTTTTCAACACTAACACAAGTGCGAAAAGTGGTTTTTCAACACTAACACAAGTGCGAAAAGTGGTTTCCTGAACCAACACAAGTGCGAAAAGTGGTTTTTCAACACTAACAAAAGTGCGAAAAGTGGTTTTTCAACACTAACGCAAGTGCGAAAAGTAGTTTTTCAACACTAACACAAGTGCGAAAAGTGGTTTTTCCACACTAATACAAGTGCAAAAGTGGTTTCCTGCACCAACACAAGTGCGAAAAGTGGTTTTTCAACACTAACACAAGTGCAAAAAGTGGTTTTTTCAACACTAACACAAGTGCGAAAAGTGGTTTTTCAACACTAACACAAGTGCAAAAAGTGGTTTTTTCAACACTAACACAAGTGCGAAAAGTGGTTTTTCCACACTAATACAAGTGCAAAAGTGGTTTCCTGCACAACACAAGTGCGAAAAGTCGTTTTTCAACACTAACACAAGTGCGAAAAGTGGTTTTTCAACACTATCACAAGTGCAAAAAATGTTTTTTCCACACTAATACAAGTGCAAAAGTGGTTTCCTGCACCAACACAAGTGCGAAAAGTGGTTTTTCAACACTAACACAAGTGCGAAAAGTGGTTTTTTCAACACTAACACAAGTGCGAAAAGTGGTTTTTCAACACTAACACAAGTGCAAAAAAGTGTTTTTTCCACACTAATACAAGTGCAAAAGTGGTTTCCTGCACCAACACAAGTGCGAAAAGTGGTTTTTCAACACTAACACAAGTGCAAAAAGTGGTTTTTCAACACTATCACAAGTGCAAAAAGTGTTTTTCCACACTAATACAAGTGCAAAAGTGGTTTCCTGCACCAACACAGGTGCGAAAAGTGGTTTTTCAACACTAACACAAGTGTGAAAAGTGTTTTTTCCACACTTATACAAGTGCAAAAGTGGTTTCCTGCACCAACACAAGTGCGAAAAGTGGTTTTTCAACACTAACACAAGTGCGAAATGTGGTTTTTCAACACTAACACAAGTGCGAAAAGTGGTTTTCCACACTAATACAAGTGCAAAAGTGGTTTCCTGCACCAACACAAGTGCGAAAAGTGGTTTTTCAACACTAACACAAGTGCGAAATGTGGTTTTTCAACACTAACACAAGAGCGAAAAGTGGTTTTTCAACACTATCACAAGTGCAAAAAGTGTTTTTTCCACACTAATACAAGTGCAAAAGTGGTTTCCTGCACCAACACAAGTGCGAAAAGTGGTTTTTCAACACTAACACAAGTGCGAAAAGTGGTTTTTCAACACACACAAGTGCGAAAAGTGGTTTTTCAACACTAACACAAGTGCGAAAAGTGGTTTTTCAACACTAACACAAGTGCGAAAAGTGGTTTTTCAACACTAACACAAGTGCAAAAGTGGTTTCCTGCACCAACACAAGTGCGAAAAGTGGTTTTTCAACACTAACACAAGTGCGAAAAGTGGTTTTTCAACACTAACACAAGTGCGAAAAGTGGTTTTTCAACACTAACACAAGTGCGAAAAGTGGTTTTTCAACACTAACAAAAGTGCGAAAAGTGGTTTTTCCACACTAATACAAGTGCAAAAGTGGTTTCCTGCACCAACACAAGTGCGAAAAGTGGTTTTTCAACACTAACACAAGTGCGAAAAGTGGTTTTTCAACACTAACACAAGTGCGAAAAGTGGTTTTTCAACACTAACACAAGTGCGAAAAGTGGTTTTTCAACACTAACACAAGTGCGAAAAGTGTTTTTTCCACACTAATACAAGTGCAAAAGTGGTTTCCTGCACCAACACAAGTGCGAAAAGTGGTTTTTCAACACTAACACAGGTGCGAAAAGTGGTTTTTCAACACTAACACAAGTGCGAAAAGTGGTTTTTCAACACTAATACAAGTGCAAAAGTGGTTTCCTGCACCAACACAAGTGCGAAAAGTGGTTTTTCAACACTAACACAAGTGCGAAACGTGGTTTTTCAACACTAACACAAGTGCGGAAAGTGTTTTTTCCACACTAATACAAGTGCAAAAGTGGTTTCCTGCAGCAACACAAGTGCGAAAAGTGGTTTTTCAACACTAACACAAGTGCGAAAAGTGGTTTTTCAACACTAACACAAGTGCGAAAAGTGTTTTTTCCACACTAATACAAGTGCAAAAGTGGTATCCTGCACCAACACAAGTGCGAAAAGTGGTTTTTCAACACTAACACAGGTGCGAAAAGTGGTTTTTCAACACTAACACAGGTGCGAAAAGTGGTTTTTCAACACTATCACAAGTGCAAAACGTGTTTTTTCCACACTAATACAAATGCAAATGTGGTTTCCTGCACCAACACAAGTGTGAAAAGTGGTTTTTCAACACTAACACAAGTGCGAAAAGTGGTTTTTCAACACTAACACAAGTGCGAAAAGTGGTTTTTCCACACGAATACAAGTGTAAAGTGGTTTCCTGCACCAACACAAGTGCGAAAAGTGGTTTTTCAACACTAACACAAGTGCGAAAGTGGTTTTCAACACTATCACAAGTGCAAAAAGTGTTTTTTCCACACTAATACAAGTGCAAAAGTGGTTTCCTGAACCAACACAAGTGCGAAAAGTGGTTTTTCAACACTAACAAAAGTGCGAAAAGTGGTTTTTCAACACTAACGCAAGTGCGAAAAGTAGTTTCAACACTAACACAAGTGCGAAAAGTGGTTTTTCAACACTAACACAAGTGCGAAAAGTGGTTTTTCCACACTAATACAAGTGCAAAAGTGGTTTCCTGCACCAACACAAGTGCGAAAAGTGGTTTTTCAACACTAACACAAGTGCAAAAAGTGGTTTTTCAACACTAACACAAGTGCGAAAAGTGGTTTTTCAACACTAACACAAGTGCAAAAAGTGGTTTTTCAACACTAACACAAGTGCGAAAAGTGGTTTTTCCACACTAATACAAGTGCAAAAGTGGTTTCCTGCACCAACACAAGTGCGAAAAGTCGTTTTTCAACACTAACACAAGTGCGAAAAGTGGTTTTTCAACACTATCACAAGTGCAAAAAATGTTTTTTCCACACTAATACAAGTGCAAAAGTGGTTTCCTGCACCAACACAAGTGCAAAAAGTGGTTTTTCAACACTAACACAAGTGCGAAAAGTGGTTTTTCAACACTAACACAAGTGCAAAAAGTGTTTTTGCCACACTAATACAAGTGCAAAAGTGGTTTCCTGCACCAACACAAGTACGAAAAGTGGTTTTTCAACACTAACACAAGTGCGAAAAGTGGTTTTTCAACACTAACGCAAGTGCGAAAAGTAGTTTTTCAACACTAACACAAGTGCGAAAAGTGGTTTTTCCACACTAATACAAGTGCAAAAGTGGTTTCCTGCACCAACACAAGTGCGAAAAGTGGTTTTTCAACACTAACACAAGTGCAAAAAGTGGTTTTTCAACACTAACACAAGTGCGAAAAGTGGTTTTTCAACACTAACACAAGTGCAAAAAGTGGTTTTTCAACACTAACACAAGTGCGAAAAGTGGTTTTTCCACACTAATACAAGTGCAAAAGTGGTTTCCTGCACCAACACAAGTGCGAAAAGTCGTTTTTCAACACTAACACAAGTGCGAAAAGTGGTTTTTCAACACTATCACAAGTGCAAAAAATGTTTTTTCCACACTAATACAAGTGCAAAAGTGGTTTCCTGCACCAACACAAGTGCGAAAAGTGGTATTTCAACACTAACACAAGTGCGAAAAGTGGTTTTTCAACACTAACACAAGTGCGAAAAGTGGTTTTTCAACACTAACACAAGTGCAAAAAGTGTTTTTTCCACACTAATACAAGTGCAAAAGTGGTTTCCTGCACCAACACAAGTGCGAAAAGTGGTTTTTCAACACTAACACAAGTGCAAAAAGTGGTTTTTCAACACTATCACAAGTGCAAAAAGTGTTTTTCCACACTAATACAAGTGCAAAAGTGGTTTCCTGCACCAACACAGGTGCGAAAAGTGGTTTTTCAACACTAACACAAGTGTGAAAAGTGTTTTTTCCACACTTATACAAGTGCAAAAGTGGTTTCTGCACCAACACAAGTGCGAAAAGTGGTTTTTCAACACTAACACAAGTGCGAAATGTGGTTTTTCAACACTAACACAAGTGCGAAAAGTGGTTTTTCCACACTAATACAAGTGCAAAAGTGGTTTCCTGCACCAACACAAGTGCGAAAAGTGGTTTTTCAACACTAACACAAGTGCGAAATGTGGTTTTTCAACACTAACACAAGAGCGAAAAGTGGTTTTTCAACACTATCACAAGTGCAAAAAGTGTTTTTTCCACACTAATACAAGTGCAAAAGTGGTTTCCTGCACCAACACAAGTGCGAAAAGTGGTTTTTCAACACTAACACAAGTGCGAAAAGTGGTTTTTCAACACACACAAGTGCGAAAAGTGGTTTTTCAACACTAACACAAGTGCGAAAAGTGGTTTTTCAACACTAACACAAGTGCGAAAAGTGGTTTTTCAACACTAACACAAGTGCAAAAGTGGTTTCCTGCACCAACACAAGTGCGAAAAGTGGTTTTTCAACACTAACACAAGTGCGAAAAGTGGTTTTTCAACACTAACACAAGTGCGAAAAGTGGTTTTTCAACACTAACACAAGTGCGAAAAGTGGTTTTTCAACACTAACAAAAGTGCGAAAAGTGGTTTTTCCACACTAATACAAGTGCAAAAGTGGTTTCCTGCACCAACACAAGTGCGAAAAGTGGTTTTTCAACACTAACACAAGTGCGAAAAGTGGTTTTTCAACACTAACACAAGTGCGAAAAGTGGTTTTTCAACACTAACACAAGTGCGAAAAGTGGTTTTTCAACACTAACACAAGTGCGAAAAGTGTTTTTTCCACACTAATACAAGTGCAAAAGTGGTTTCCTGCACAACACAAGTGCGAAAAGTGGTTTTTCAACACTAACACAGGTGCGAAAAGTGGTTTTTCAACACTAACACAAGTGCGAAAAGTGGTTTTTCAACACTAATACAAGTGCAAAAGTGGTTTCCTGCACCAACACAAGTGCGAAAAGTGGTTTTTCAACACTAACACAAGTGCGAAACGTGGTTTTTCAACACTAACACAAGTGCGGAAAGTGTTTTTTCCACACTAATACAAGTGCAAAAGTGGTTCCTGCAGCAACACAAGTGCGAAAAGTGGTTTTTCAACACTAACACAAGTGCGAAAAGTGGTTTTTCAACACTAACACAAGTGCGAAAAGTGTTTTTTCCACACTAATACAAGTGCAAAAGTGGTATCCTGCACCAACACAAGTGCGAAAAGTGGTTTTTCAACACTAACACAGGTGCGAAAAGTGGTTTTTCAACACTAACACAGGTGCGAAAAGTGGTTTTTCAACACTATCACAAGTGCAAAACGTGTTTTTTCCACACTAATACAAATGCAAATGTGGTTTCCTGCACCAACACAAGTGTGAAAAGTGGTTTTTCAACACTAACACAAGTGCGAAAAGTGGTTTTTCAACACTAACACAAGTGCGAAAAGTGGTTTTTCCACACGAATACAAGTGGAAAAGTGGTTTCCTGCACCAACACAAGTGCGAAAAGTGGTTTTTCAACACTAACACAAGTGCGAAAAGTGGTTTTTCAACACTATCACAAGTGCAAAAAGTGTTTTTTCCACACTAATACAAGTGCAAAAGTGGTTTCCTGAACCAACACAAGTGCGAAAAGTGGTTTTTCAACACTAACAAAAGTGCGAAAAGTGGTTTTTCAACACTAACGCAAGTGCGAAAAGTAGTTTTTCAACACTAACACAAGTGCGAAAAGTGGTTTTTCAACACTAACACAAGTGCGAAAAGTGGTTTTTCCACACTAATACAAGTGCAAAAGTGGTTTCCTGCACCAACACAAGTGCGAAAAGTGGTTTTTCAACACTAACACAAGTGCAAAAAGTGGTTTTTCAACACTAACACAAGTGCGAAAAGTGGTTTTTCAACACTAACACAAGTGCAAAAAGTAGTTTTTCAACACTAACACAAGTGCGAAAAGTGGTTTTTCCACACTAATACAAGTGCAAAAGTGGTTTCCTGCACCAACACAAGTGCGAAAAGTCGTTTTTCAACACTAACACAAGTGCGAAAAGTGGTTTTTCAACACTATCACAAGTGCAAAAAATGTTTTTTCCACACGAATACAAGTGCAAAAGTGGTTTCCTGCACCAACACAAGTGCAAAAAGTGGTTTTTCAACACTAACACAAGTGCGAAAAGTGGTTTTTCAACACTAACACAAGTGCAAAAAGTGTTTTTGCCACACTAATACAAGTGCAAAAGTGGTTTCCTGCACCAACACAAGTACGAAAAGTGGTTTTTCAACACTAACACAAGTGCAAAAAGTGGTTTTTCAACACTATCACAAGTGCAAAAAGTGTTTTTTCCACACTAATACAAGTGCAAAAGTGGTTTCCTGCACCAACACAGGTGCGAAAAGTGGTTTTTCAACACTAACACAAGTGTGAAAAGTGTTTTTTCCACACTTATACAAGTGCAAAAGTGGTTTCCTGCACCAACACAAGTGCGAAAAGTGGTTTTTCAACACTAACACAAGTGCGAAATGTGGTTTTTCAACACTAACACAAGTGCGAAAAGTGGTTTTTCCACACTAATACAAGTGCAAAAGTGGTTTCCTGCACCAACACAAGTGCGAAAAGTGGTTTTTCAACACTAACACAAGTGCGAAAAGTGGTTTTTCAACACTATCACAAGTGCAAAAAGTGTTTTTTCCACACTAATACAAGTGCAAAAGTGGTTTCCTGCACCAACACAAGTGCGAAAAGTGGTTTTTCAACACTAACACAAGTGCGAAAAGTGGTTTTTCAACACTAACACAAGTGCGAAAAGTGGTTTTTCCACACTAATACAAGTGCAAAAGTGGTTTCCTGCACCAACACAAGTGCGAAAAGTGGTTTTTCAACACTAACACACGTGCGAAAAGTGGTTTTTCAACACGATCACAAGTGCAAAAAGTGTTTTTTCCACACTAATGCAAGTGCAAAAGTGGTTTCCTGCACCAACACAAGTGCGAAAAGTGGTTTTTCAACACTAACACAAGTGCGAAAAGTGGTTTTTCAACACTAACACAAGTGCGAAAAGTGGTTTTTCCACACTAATACAAGTGCAAAAGTGGTTTCCTGCACCAACACCAGTGCGAAAAGTGTTTTTTCCACACTAATGCAAGTGCAAAAAGTGGTTTCCTGCACCAACACAAGTGCGAAAAGTGGTTTTCAACACTAACACAAGTGCGAAAAGTGGTTTTTCAACACTAACACAAGTGCGAAAAGTGTTTTTTCCACACTAATACAAGTGCAAATGTGGTTTCCTGCACCAACACAAGTGCGAAAAGTGGTTTTTCAACACTAACACAAGTGCGAAAAGTGGTTTTTCAACACTAACACAAGTGCAAAAAGTGTTTTTTCCACACTAATACAAGTGCAAAAGTGGTTTCCTGCACCAACACAAGTGCGAAAAGTGGTTTTTCAACAATAACACAAGTGCGAAAAGTGGTTTTTCCACACTAATACAAGTGCAAAAGTGGTTTCCTGCACCAACACAAGTGCGAAAAGTGGTTTTTCAACACTAACACACGTGCGAAAAGTGGTTTTTCAACACTAACAAAAGTGCGAAAAGTGGTTTTTCCACACTAATACAAGTGCAAAAGTGGTTTCCTGCACCAACACAAGTGCGAAAAGTGGTTTTTCAACACTAACACAAGTGCGAAAAGTGGTTTTTCAACACTAACACAAGTGCGAAAAGTGTTTTTTCCACACTAATACAAGTGCAAAAGTGGTTTCCTGCACCAACACAAGTGCGAAAAGTGGTTTTTCAACACTAACACAGGTGCGAAAAGTGGTTTTTCAACACTAACACAAGTGCGAAAAGTGGTTTTTCAACACTAATACAAGTGCAAAAGTGGTTTCCTGCACCAACACAAGTGCGAAAAGTGGTTTTTCAACACTAACACAAGTGCGAAACATGGTTTTTCAACACTAACACAAGTGCGGAAAGTGTTTTTTCCACACTAATACAAGTGCAAAAGTGGTTTCCTGCAGCAACACAAGTGCGAAAAGTGGTTTTTCAACACTAACACAAGTGCGAAAAGTGGTTTTTCAACACTAACACAAGTGCGAAAAGTGTTTTTTCCACACTAATACAAGTGCAAAAGTGGTATCCTGCACCAACACAAGTGCGAAAAGTGGTTTTTCAACACTAACACAGGTGCGAAAAGTGGTTTTTCAACACTAACACAGGTGCGAAAAGTGGTTTTTCAACACTATCACAAGTGCAAAACGTGTTTTTTCCACACTAATACAAATGCAAATGTGGTTTCCTGCACCAACACAAGTGTGAAAAGTGGTTTTTCAACACTAACACAAGTGCGAAAAGTGGTTTTTCAACACTAACACAAGTGCGAAAAGTGGTTTTTCCACACGAATACAAGTGGAAAAGTGGTTTCCTGCACCAACACAAGTGCGAAAAGTGGTTTTTCAACACTAACACAAGTGCGAAAAGTGGTTTTTCAACACTATCACAAGTGCAAAAAGTGTTTTTTCCACACTAATACAAGTGCAAAAGTGGTTTCCTGAACCAACACAAGTGCGAAAAGTGGTTTTTCAACACTAACAAAAGTGCGAAAAGTGGTTTTTCAACACTAACGCAAGTGCGAAAAGTAGTTTTTCAACACTAACACAAGTGCGAAAAGTGGTTTTTCCACACTAATACAAGTGCAAAAGTGGTTTCCTGCACCAACACAAGTGCGAAAAGTGGTTTTTCAACACTAACACAAGTGCAAAAAGTGGTTTTTCAACACTAACACAAGTGCGAAAAGTGGTTTTTCAACACTAACACAAGTGCAAAAAGTGGTTTTTCAACACTAACACAAGTGCGAAAAGTGGTTTTGCCACACTAATACAAGTGCAAAAGTGGTTTCCTGCACCAACACAAGTGCGAAAAGTCGTTTTTCAACACTAACACAAGTGCGAAAAGTGGTTTTTCAACACTATCACAAGTGCAAAAAATGTTTTTTCCACACTAATACAAGTGCAAAAGTGGTTTCCTGCACCAACACAAGTGCAAAAAGTGGTTTTTCAACACTAACACAAGTGCGAAAAGTGGTTTTTCAACACTAACACAAGTGCAAAAAGTGTTTTTTCCACACTAATACAAGTGCAAAAGTGGTTTCCTGCACCAACACAAGTACGAAAAGTGGTTTTTCAACACTAACACAAGTGCAAAAAGTGGTTTTTCAACACTATCACAAGTGCAAAAAGTGTTTTTTCCACACTAATACAAGTGCAAAAGTGGTTTCCTGCACCAACACAGGTGCGAAAAGTGGTTTTTCAACACTAACACAAGTGTGAAAAGTGTTTTTTCCACACTTATACAAGTGCAAAAGTGGTTTCCTGCACCAACACAAGTGCGAAAAGTGGTTTTTCAACACTAACACAAGTGCGAAATGTGGTTTTTCAACACTAACACAAGTGCGAAAAGTGGTTTTTCCACACTAATACAAGTGCAAAAGTGGTTTCCTGCACCAACACAAGTGCGAAAAGTGGTTTTTCAACACTAACACAAGTGCGAAAAGTGGTTTTTCAACACTATCACAAGTGCAAAAAGTGTTTTTTCCACACTAATACAAGTGCAAAAGTGGTTTCCTGCACCAACACAAGTGCGAAAAGTGGTTTTTCAACACTAACACAAGTGCGAAAAGTGGTTTTTCAACACTAACACAAGTGCGAAAAGTGGTTTTTCCACACTAATACAAGTGCAAAAGTAGTTTCCTGCACCAACACAAGTGCGAAAAGTGGTTTTTCAACACTAACACACGTGCGAAAAGTGGTTTTTCAACACTAACACAAGTGCGAAAAGTGGTTTTTCAACACTAACACAAGTGCGAAAAGTGGTTTTTCCACACTAAAACAAGTGCAAAAGTGGTTTCCTGCACCAACACAAGTGCGAAAAGTGGTTTTTCAACACTAACACAAGTGCGAAAAGTGGTTTTTCAACACGATCACAAGTGCAAAAAGTGTTTTTTCCACACTAATGCAAGTGCAAAAGTGGTTTCCTGCACCAACACAAGTGCGAAAAGTGGTTTTTCAACACTAACACACGTGCGAAAAGTGGTTTTTCAACACTAACACAAGTGCGAAAAGTGGTTTCCTGCACCAACACAAGTGCGAAAAGTGGTTTTTCAACACTAACACACGTGCGAAAAGTGGTTTTTCAACACTAACACAAGTGCGAAAAGTGGTTTTTCAACACTAACACAAGTGCGAAAAGTGGTTTTTCCACACTAAAACAAGTGCAAAAGTGGTTTCCTGCACCAACACAAGTGCGAAAAGTGGTTTTTCAACACTAACACAAGTGCGGAAAGTGTTTTTTCCACACTAATACAAGTGCAAAAGTGGTTTCCTGCAGCAACACAAGTGCGAAAAGTGGTTTTTCAACACTAACACAAGTGCGAAAAGTGGTTTTTCAACACTAACACAAGTGCGAAAAGTGTTTTTTCCACACTAATACAAGTGCAAAAGTGGTATCCTGCACCAACACAAGTGCGAAAAGTGGTTTTTCAACACTAACACAGGTGCGAAAAGTGGTTTTTCAACACTAACACAGGTGCGAAAAGTGGTTTTTCAACACTATCACAAGTGCAAAACGTGTTTTTTCCACACTAATACAAATGCAAATGTGGTTTCCTGCACCAACACAAGTGTGAAAAGTGGTTTTTCAACACTAACACAAGTGCGAAAAGTGGTTTTTCAACACTAACACAAGTGCGAAAAGTGGTTTTTCCACACGAATACAAGTGGAAAAGTGGTTTCCTGCACCAACACAAGTGCGAAAAGTGGTTTTTCAACACTAACACAAGTGCGAAAAGTGGTTTTTCAACACTATCACAAGTGCAAAAAGTGTTTTTTCCACACTAATACAAGTGCAAAAGTGGTTTCCTGAACCAACACAAGTGCGAAAAGTGGTTTTTCAACACTAACAAAAGTGCGAAAAGTGGTTTTTCAACACTAACGCAAGTGCGAAAAGTAGTTTTTCAACACTAACACAAGTGCGAAAAGTGGTTTTTCCACACTAATACAAGTGCAAAAGTGGTTTCCTGCACCAACACAAGTGCGAAAAGTGGTTTTTCAACACTAACACAAGTGCAAAAAGTGGTTTTTCAACACTAACACAAGTGCGAAAAGTGGTTTTTCAACACTAACACAAGTGCAAAAAGTGGTTTTTCAACACTAACACAAGTGCGAAAAGTGGTTTTGCCACACTAATACAAGTGCAAAAGTGGTTTCCTGCACCAACACAAGTGCGAAAAGTCGTTTTTCAACACTAACACAAGTGCGAAAAGTGGTTTTTCAACACTATCACAAGTGCAAAAAATGTTTTTTCCACACTAATACAAGTGCAAAAGTGGTTTCCTGCACCAACACAAGTGCAAAAAGTGGTTTTTCAACACTAACACAAGTGCGAAAAGTGGTTTTTCAACACTAACACAAGTGCAAAAAGTGTTTTTTCCACACTAATACAAGTGCAAAAGTGGTTTCCTGCACCAACACAAGTACGAAAAGTGGTTTTTCAACACTAACACAAGTGCAAAAAGTGGTTTTTCAACACTATCACAAGTGCAAAAAGTGTTTTTTCCACACTAATACAAGTGCAAAAGTGGTTTCCTGCACCAACACAGGTGCGAAAAGTGGTTTTTCAACACTAACACAAGTGTGAAAAGTGTTTTTTCCACACTTATACAAGTGCAAAAGTGGTTTCCTGCACCAGCACAAGTGCGAAAAGTGGTTTTTCAACACTAACACAAGTGCGAAATGTGGTTTTTCAACACTAACACAAGTGCGAAAAGTGGTTTTTCCACACTAATACAAGTGCAAAAGTGGTTTCCTGCACCAACACAAGTGCGAAAAGTGGTTTTTCAACACTAACACAAGTGCGAAAAGTGGTTTTTCAACACTATCACAAGTGCAAAAAGTGTTTTTTCCACACTAATACAAGTGCAAAAGTGGTTTCCTGCACCAACACAAGTGCGAAAAGTGGTTTTTCAACACTAACACAAGTGCGAAAAGTGGTTTTTCAACACTAACACAAGTGCGAAAAGTGGTTTTTCCACACTAATACAAGTGCAAAAGTAGTTTCCTGCACCAACACAAGTGCGAAAAGTGGTTTTTCAACACTAACACACGTGCGAAAAGTGGTTTTTCAACACTAACACAAGTGCGAAAAGTGGTTTTTCAACACTAACACAAGTGCGAAAAGTGGTTTTTCCACACTAAAACAAGTGCAAAAGTGGTTTCCTGCACCAACACAAGTGCGAAAAGTGGTTTTTCAACACTAACACAAGTGCGAAAAGTGGTTTTTCAACACGATCACAAGTGCAAAAAGTGTTTTTTCCACACTAATGCAAGTGTAAAAGTGGTTTCCTGCACCAACACAAGTGCGAAAAGTGGTTTTTCAACACTAACACAAGTACGAAAAGTGGTTTTTCAACACTAACACAAGTGCGAAAAGTGGTTTTTCAACACTAACACAAGTGCGAAAAGTGGTTTTTCCACACTAATACAAGTGCAAAAGTGGTTTCCTGCACCAACACCAGTGCGAAAAGTGTTTTTTCCACACTAATGCAAGTGCAAAAAGTGGTTTCCTGCACCAACACAAGTGCGAAAAGTGGTTTTCAACACTAACACAAGTGCGAAAAGTGGTTTTTCAACACTAACACAAGTGCGAAAAGTGTTTTTTCCACACTAATACAAGTGCAAATGTGGTTTCCTGCACCAACACAAGTGCGAAAAGTGGTTTTTCAACACTAACACAAGTGCGAAAAGTGGTTTTTCAACACTAACACAAGTGCGAAATGTGGTTTTTCAACACTAACACAAGTGCGACAAGTGGTTTTTCAACACTAACACAAGTGCGAAAAGTGGTTTTTCCACACTAATACAAGTGCAAAAGTGGTTTCCTGCACCAACACAAGTGCAAAAAGTGGTTTTTCAACACTAACACAAGTGCGAAAAGTGGTTTTTCAACACTATCACAAGTGCAAAAAGTGTTTTTTCCACACTAATACAAGTGCAAAAGTGGTTTCCTGCACCAACACAAGTGCGAAAAGTGGTTTTTCAACAATAACACAAGTGCGAAAAGTGGTTTTTCCACACTAATACAAGTGCAAAAGTGGTTTCCTGCACCAACACAAGTGCGAAAAGTGGTTTTTCAACACTAACACACGTGCGAAAAGTGGTTTTTCAACACTAACACAAGTGCGAAAAGTGGTTTTTCAACACTAACACAAGTGCGAAAAGTGGTTTTTCCACACTAATACAAGTGCAAAAGTGGTTTCCTGCACCAACACAAGTGCGTAAAGTGGTTTTTCAACACTAACACAAGTGCGAAAAGTGGTTTTTCAACACAATCACAAGTGCAAAAAGTGTTTTTTCCACACTAATACAAGTGCAAAAGTGGTTTCCTGCACCAACACCAGTGCGAAAAGTGGTTTTTCAACACTAACACAAGTCTGAAAAGTGGTTTTTCCACACTATCACAAGTGCAAAAAGTGTTTTTTCCACACTAATGCAAGTGCAAAAGTGGTTTCCTGCACCAACACAAGTGCGAAAAGTGGTTTTTCAACACTAACAAGTGCGAAAAGTGGTTTTTCAACACTAACACAAGTGCGAAAAGTGGTTTTTCAACACTAACACAAGTGCAAAAAGTGTTTTTTTCCACACTAATACAAGTGCAAAAGTGGTTTCCTGCACCAACACAAGTGCGAAAAGTGGTTTTTCAACACTAACACAAGTGCGAAAAGTGGTTTTTCAACACTAACACAGTTGCGAAAAGTGGTTTTTCAACACTAACACAAGTGCGAAAAGTGGTTTTTCCACACTAATACAAGTGCAAAAGTGGTTTCCTGCACCAACACAAGTGCAAAAAGTGGTTTTTCAACACTAACACAAGTGCGAAAAGTGGTTTTTCAACACTAACACAAGTGCGAAAAGTGGTTTCCTGAACCAACACAAGTGCGAAAAGTGGTTTTTCAACACTAACAAAAGTGCGAAAAGTGGTTTTTCAACACTAACGCAAGTGCGAAAAGTAGTTTTTCAACACTAACACAAGTGCGAAAAGTGGTTTTTCAACACTAACACAAGTGCGAAAAGTGGTTTTTCCACACTAATACAAGTGCAAAAGTGGCTTCCTGCACCAACACAAGTGCGAAAAGTGGTTTTTCAACACTAACACAAGTGCAAAAAGTGGTTTTTCAACACTAACACAAGTGCGAAAAGTGGTTTTTCAACACTAACACAAGTGCAAAAAGTGGTTTTTCAACACTAACACAAGTGCGAAAAGTGGTTTTTCCACACTAATACAAGTGCAAAAGTGGTTTCCTGCACCAACACAAGTGCGAAAAGTCGTTTTTCAACACTAACACAAGTGCGAAAAGTGGTTTTTCAACACTATCACAAGTGCAAAAAATGTTTTTTCCACACTAATACAAGTGCAAAAGTGGTTTCCTGCACCAACACAAGTGCGAAAAGTGGTTTTTCAACACTAACACAAGTGCGAAAAGTGGTTTTTCAACACTAACACAAGTGCGAAAAGTGGTTTCCTGAACCAACACAAGTGCGAAAAGTGGTTTTTCAACACTAACAAAAGTGCGAAAAGTGGTTTTTCAACACTAACGCATGTGCGAAAAGTAGTTTTTCAACACCAACACAAGTGCGAAAAGTGGTTTTTCAACACTAACACAAGTGCGAAAAGTGGTTTTTCCACACTAATACAAGTGCAAAAGTGGTTTCCTGCACCAACACAAGTGCGAAAAGTGGTTTTTCAACACTAACACAAGTGCAAAAAGTGGTTTTTCAACACTAACACAAGTGCGAAAAGTGGTTTTTCAACACTAACACAAGTGCAAAAAGTGGTTTTTCAACACTAACACAAGTGCGAAAAGTGGTTTTTCACACTAATACAAGTGCAAAAGTGGTTTCCTGCACCAACACAAGTGCGAAAAGTCGTTTTTCAACACTAACACAAGTGCGAAAAGTGGTTTTTCAACACTATCACAAGTGCAAAAAATGTTTTTTCCACACTAATACAAGTGCAAAAGTGGTTTCCTGCACCAACACAAGTGCGAAAAGTGGTTTTTCAACACTAACACAAGTGCGAAAAGTGGTTTTTCAACACTAACACAAGTGCGAAAAGTGGTTTTTCAACACTAGCACAAGTGCAAAAAGTGTTTTTTCCACACTAATACAAGTGCAAAAGTGGTTTCCTGCACCAACACATGTGCGAAAAGTGGTTTTTCAACACTAACACAAGTGCAAAAAGTGGTTTTTCAACACTATCACAAGTGCAAAAAGTGTTTTTTCCACACTAATACAAGTGCAAAAGTGGTTTCCTGCACCAACACAGGTGCGAAAAGTGGTTTTTCAACACTAACACAAGTGTGAAAAGTGTTTTTTCCACACTTATACAAGTGCAAAAGTGGTTTCCTGCACCAACACAAGTGCGAAAAGTGGTTTTTCAACACTAACACAAGTGCGAAATGTGGTTTTTCAACATTAACACAAGTGCGAAAAGTGGTTTTTCCACACTAATACAAGTGCAAAAGTGGTTTCCTGCACCAACACAAGTGCGAAAAGTGGTTTTTCAACACTAACACAAGTGCGAAAAGTGGTTTTTCAACACTATCACAAGTGCAAAAATTGTTTTTTCCACACTAATACAAGTGCAAAAGTGGTTTCCTGCACCAACACAAGTGCGAAAAGTGGTTTTTCAACACTAACACAAGTGCGAAAAGTGGTTTTTCAACACTAACACAAGTGCGAAAAGTGGTTTTTCCACACTAATACAAGTGCAAAAGTGGTTTCCTGCACCAACACAAGTGCGAAAAGTGGTTTTTCAACACTAACACACGTGCGAAAAGTGGTTTTTCAACACTAACACAAGTGCGAAAAGTGGTTTTTCAACACTAACACAAGTGCGAAAAGTGGTTTTTCCACACTAAAACAAGTGCAAAAGTGGTTTCCTGCACCAACACAAGTGCGAAAAGTGGTTTTTCAACACTAACACAAGTGCGAAAAGTGGTTTTTCAACACTATCACAAGTGCAAAAAGTGTTTTTTCCACAATAATACAAGTGCGAAAAGTGGTTTTTCAACACTAACACAAGTGCGAAAAGTGGTTTTTCAACACTAACACAAGTGCGAAAAGTGGTTTTTCAACACTAACACAAGTGCGAAAAGTGGTTTTTCAACACTATCAAAGTGCGAAAACTGGTTTTTCCACACTAATACAAGTGCAAAAGTGGTTTCCTGCACCAACACAAGTGCGAAAAGTGGTTTTTCAACACTAACACAAGTGCGAAAAGTGGTTTTTCAACACGATCACAAGTGCAAAAAGTGTTTTTTCCACACTAATGCAAGTGCAAAAGTGGTTTCCTGCACCAACACAAGTGCGAAAAGTGGTTTTTCAACACTAACACAAGTACGAAAAGTGGTTTTTCAACACTAACACAAGTGCGAAAAGTGGTTTTTCAACACTAACACAAGTGCGAAAAGTGGTTTTTCCATACTAATACAAGTGCAAAAAGTGGTTTCCTGCACCAACACAAGTGCGAAAAGTGGTTTTCAACACTAACACAAGTGCGAAAAGTGGTTTTTCAACACTAACACAAGTGCGAAAAGTGTTTTTTCCACACTAATACAAGTGCAAATGTGGTTTCCTGCACCAACACAAGTGCGAAAAGTGGTTTTTCAACACTAACACAAGTGCGAAAAGTGGTTTTTCAACACTAACACAAGTGCGAAAAGTGGTTTTTCCACACTAATACAAGTGCAAAAGTGGTTTCCTGCACCAACACAAGTGCGAAAAGTGGTTTTTCAACACTAACACAAGTGCAAAAAGTGGTTTTTCAACACTAACACAAGTGCGAAAAGTGGTTTTTCAACACTAACACAAGTGCAAAAAGTGGTTTTTCAACACTAACACAAGTGCGAAAAGTGGTTTTTCCACACTAATACAAGTGCAAAAGTGGTTTCCTGCACCAACACAAGTGCGAAAAGTCGTTTTTCAACACTAACACATGTGCGAAAAGTGGTTTTTCAACACTATCACAAGTGCAAAAAATGTTTTTTCCACACTAATACAAGTGCAAAAGTGGTTTCCTGCACCAACACAAGTGCGAAAAGTGGTTTTTCAACACTAACACAAGTGCGAAAAGTGGTTTTTCAACACTAACACAAGTGCGAAAAGTGGTTTCCTGAACCAACACAAGTGCGAAAAGTGGTTTTTCAACACTAACAAAAGTGCGAAAAGTGGTTTTTCAACACTAACGCAAGTGCGAAAAGTAGTTTTTCAACACTAACACAAGTGCGAAAAGTGGTTTTTCAACACTAACACAAGTGCGAAAAGTGGTTTTTCCACACTAATACAAGTGCAAAAGTGGTTTCCTGCACCAACACAAGTGCGAAAAGTGGTTTTTCAACACTAACACAAGTGCAAAAAGTGGTTTTTCAACACTAACACAAGTGCGAAAAGTGGTTTTTCAACACTAACACAAGTGAAAAAAGTGGTTTTTCAACACTAACACAAGTGCGAAAAGTGGTTTTTCACACTAATACAAGTGCAAAAGTGGTTTCCTGCACCAACACAAGTGCGAAAAGTCGTTTTTCAACACTAACACAAGTGCGAAAAGTGGTTTTTCAACACTATCACAAGTGCAAAAAATGTTTTTTCCACACTAATACAAGTGCAAAAGTGGTTTCCTGCACCAACACAAGTGCGAAAAGTGGTTTTTCAACACTAACACAAGTGCGAAAAGTGGTTTTTCAACACTAACACAAGTGCGAAAAGTGGTTTTTCAACACTAACACAAGTGCAAAAAGTGTTTTTTCCACACTAATACAAGTGCAAAAGTGGTTTCCTGCACCAACACATGTGCGAAAAGTGGTTTTTCAACACTAACACAAGTGCAAAAAGTGGTTTTTCAACACTATCACAAGTGCAAAAAGTGTTTTTTCCACACTAATACAAGTGCAAAAGTGGTTTCCTGCACCAACACAGGTGCGAAAAGTGGTTTTTCAACACTAACACAAGTGTGAAAAGTGTTTTTTCCACACTTATACAAGTGCAAAAGTGGTTTCCTGCACCAACACAAGTGCGAAAAGTGGTTTTTCAACACTAACACAAGTGCGAAATGTGGTTTTTCAACACTAACACAAGTGCGAAAAGTGGTTTTTTCCACACTAATACAAGTGCAAAAGTGGTTTCCTGCACCAACACAAGTGCGAAAAGTGGTTTTTCAACACTAACACAAGTGCGAAAAGTGGTTTTTCAACACTATCACAAGTGCAAAAATTGTTTTTTCCACACTAATACAAGTGCAAAAGTGGTTTCCTGCACCAACACAAGTGCGAAAAGTGGTTTTTCAACACTAACACAAGTGCGAAAAGTGGTTTTTCAACACTAACACAAGTGCGAAAAGTGGTTTTTCCACACTAATACAAGTGCAAAAGTGGTTTCCTGCACCAACACAAGTGCGAAAAGTGGTTTTTCAACACTAACACACGTGCGAAAAGTGGTTTTTCAACACTAACACAAGTGCGAAAAGTGGTTTTTCAACACTAACACAAGTGCGAAAAGTGGTTTTTCCACACTAAAACAAGTGCAAAAGTGGTTTCCTGCACCAACACAAGTGCGAAAAGTGGTTTTTCAACACTAACACAAGTGCGAAAAGTGGTTTTTCAACACTATCACAAGTGCAAAAAGTGTTTTTTCCACACTAATACAAGTGCGAAAAGTGGTTTTTCAACACTAACACAAGTGCGAAAAGTGGTTTTTCAACACTAACACAAGTGCGAAAAGTGGTTTTTCAACACTAACACAAGTGCGAAAAGTGGTTTTTCAACACTATCAAAGTGCGAAAAGTGGTTTTTCCACACTAATACAAGTGCAAAAGTGGTTTCCTGCACCAACACAAGTGCGAAAAGTGGTTTTTCAACACTAACACAAGTGCGAAAAGTGGTTTTTCAACACGATCACAAGTGCAAAAAGTGTTTTTTCCACACTAATGCAAGTGCAAAAGTGGTTTCCTGCACCAACACAAGTGCGAAAAGTGGTTTTTCAACACTAACACAAGTACGAAAAGTGGTTTTTCAACACTAACACAAGTGCGAAAAGTGGTTTTTCAACACTAACACAAGTGCGAAAAGTGGTTTTTCCATACTAATACAAGTGCAAAAAGTGGTTTCCTGCACCAACACAAGTGCGAAAAGTGGTTTTCAACACTAACACAAGTGCGAAAAGTGGTTTTTCAACACTAACACAAGTGCGAAAAGTGTTTTTTCCACACTAATACAAGTGCAAATGTGGTTTCCTGCACCAACACAAGTGCGAAAAGTGGTTTTTCAACACTAACACAAGTGCGAAAAGTGGTTTTTCAACACTAACACAAGTGCGAAATGTGGTTTTTCAACACTAACACAAGTGCGAAAAGTGGTTTTTCAACACTAACACAAGTGCGAAAAGTGGTTTTTCCACACTAATACAAGTGCAAAAGTGGTTTCCTGCACCAACACAAGTGCAAAAAGTGGTTTTTCAACACTAACACAAGTGCGAAAAGTGGTTTTTCAACACTATCACAAGTGCAAAAAGTGTTTTTTCCACACTAATACAAGTGCAAAAGTGGTTTCCTGCACCAACACAAGTGCGAAAAGTGGTTTTTCAACACTAACACAAGTGCGAAAAGTGGTTTTTCCACACTAATACAAGTGCAAAAGTGGTTTCCTGCACCAACACAAGTGCGAAAAGTGGTTTTTCAACACTAACACACGTGCGAAAAGTGGTTTTTCAACACTAACACAAGTGCGAAAAGTGGTTTTTCAACACTAACACAAGTGCGAAAAGTGGTTTTTCCACACTAATACAAGTGCAAAAGTGGTTTCCTGCACCAACACAAGTGCGTAAAGTGGTTTTTCAACACTAACACAAGTGCGAAAAGTGGTTTTTCAACACTATCACAAGTGCAAAAAGTGTTTTTTCCACACTAATACAAGTGCAAAAGTGGTTTCCTGCACCAACACCAGTGCGAAAAGTGGTTTTTCAACACTAACACAAGTGTGAAAAGTGGTTTTTCCACACTATCACAAGTGCAAAAAGTGTTTTTTCCACACTATTGCAAGTGCAAAAGTGGTTTCCTGCACCAACACAAGTGCGAAAAGTGGTTTTTCAACACTAACAAGTGCGAAAAGTGGTTTTTCAACACTAACACAAGTGCGAAAAGTGGTTTTTCAACACTAACACAAGTGCAAAAAGTGTTTTTTCCACACTAATACAAGTGCAAAAGTGGTTTCCTGCACCAACACAAGTGCGAAAAGTGGTTTTTCAACACTAACACAAGTGCGAAAAGTGGTTTTTCAACACTAACACAGTTGCGAAAAGTGGTTTTTCAACACTAACACAAGTGCGAAAAGTGGTTTTTCCACACTAATACAAGTGCAAAAGTGGTTTCCTGCACCAACACAAGTGCAAAAAGTGGTTTTTCAACACTAACACAAGTGCGAAAAGTGGTTTTTCAACACTAACACAAGTGCGAAAAGTGGTTTTTCCACACTAATACAAGTGCAAAAGTGGTTTCCTGCACCAACACAAGTGCGAAAAGTGGTTTTTCAACACTAACACACGTGCGAAAAGTGGTTTTTCAACACTAACACAAGTGCGAAAAGTGGTTTTTCAACACTAACACAAGTGCGAAAAGTGGTTTTTCAACACTAACACAAGTGCGAAAAGTGGTTTTTCCACACTAATACAAGTGCAAAAGTGGTTTCCTGCACCAACACAAGTGCGAAAAGTGGTTTTTCAACACTAACACAAGTGCGAAAAGTGGTTTTTCAACACTAACACAAGTGCGAAAAGTGGTTTTTCAACACTAACACAAGTGCGAAAAGTGGTTTTTCAACACTAACACAAGTGCGAAAAGTGGTTTTTCAACACTAACACAAGTGCGAAAAGTGGTTTTTCAACACTAACACAAGTGCGAAAAGTGGTTTTTCAACACTAACACAAGTGCGAAAAGTGGTTTTTCCACACTAATACAAGTGCAAAAGTGGTTTCCTGCACCAACACAAGTGCGAAAAGTCGTTTTTCAACACTAACACAAGTGCGAAAAGTGGTTTTTCAACACTAACACAAGTGCGAAAAGTGGTTTTTCAACACTAACACAAGTGCGAAAAGTGGTTTTTCCACACTAATACAAGTGCAAAAGTGGTTTCCTGCACCAACACAAGTGCGAAAAGTCGTTTTTCAACACTAACACAAGTGCGAAAAGTGGTTTTTCAACACTATCACAAGTGCAAAAAGTGTTTTTTCCACATTAATGCAAGTGCAAAAGTGGTTTCCTGCACCAACACAAGTGCGAAAAGTGGTTTTTCAACAATAACACAAGTGCGAAAAGTGGTTTTTCAACACTAACACAAGTGCGAAAAGTGGTTTTTCAACACTAACGCAAGTGCGAAAAGTGGTTTTTCAACACTATCACAAGTGCAAAAAGTGGTTTTTCCACACTAATACAAGTGCAAATGTGGTTTCCTGCACCAACACAAGTGCGAAAAGTGGTTTTTCAACACGAACACAAGTGCGAAAAGTGGTTTTTCAACACTAACACAAGTGCGAAAAGTGGTTTTTCCACACTAATACAAGTGCAAAAAGTGGTTTTTCAACACTAACACAAGTGCGAAAAGTGGTTTTTCAACACTAACACAAGAGCGAAAAGTGTTTTTTCCACACTAATACAAGTGCAAATGTGGTTTCCTGCACCAACACAAGTGCGAAAAGTGGTTTTTCAACACTAACACAAGTGCGAAAAGTGGTTTTTCAACACTAACACAAGTGCGAAAAGTGGTTTTTCAACACTAACACAAGTGCGAAAAGTGGTTTTTCAACACTAACACAAGTGCGAAAAGTGGTTTTTCAACACTAACACAAGTGCGAAAAGTGTTTTTTCCACACTAATACAAGTGCAAAAGTGGTTTCCTGCACCAACACAAGTGCGAAAAGTGGTTTTTCAACACTAACACAAGTGCGAAAAGTGGTTTTTCAACACTGTCACAAGTGCAAAAAGTGTTTTTTCCACACTAATACAAGTGCAAAAGTGGTTTCCTGCACCAACACAAGTGCAAAAAGTGGTTTTTCAACACTAACACAAGTGCGAAAAGTGGTTTTTCAACACTAACACAAGTGCGAAAAGTGGTTTTTCAACACTAACACAAGTGCGAAAAGTGGTTTTTCAACACTAACACAAGTGCAAAAAGTGTTTTTTCCACACTAATACAAGTGCAAAAGTGGTTTCCTGCACCAACACATGTGCGAAAAGTGGTTTTTCAACACTAACACAAGTGCAAAAAGTGGTTTTTCAACACTATCACAAGTGCAAAAAGTGTTTTTTCCACACTAATACAAGTGCAAAAGTGGTTTCCTGCACCAACACAGGTGCGAAAAGTGGTTTTTCAACACTAACACAAGTGTGAAAAGTGTTTTTTCCACACTTATACAAGTGCAAAAGTGGTTTCCTGCACCAACACAAGTGCGAAAAGTGGTTTTTCAACACTAACACAAGTGCGAAATGTGGTTTTTCAACACTAACACAAGTGCGAAAAGTGGTTTTTTCCACACTAATACAAGTGCAAAAGTGGTTTCCTGCACCAACACAAGTGCGAAAAGTGGTTTTTCAACACTAACACAAGTGCGAAAAGTGGTTTTTCAACACTATCACAAGTGCAAAAATTGTTTTTTCCACACTAATACAAGTGCAAAAGTGGTTTCCTGCACCAACACAAGTGCGAAAAGTGGTTTTTCAACACTAACACAAGTGCGAAAAGTGGTTTTTCAACACTAACACAAGTGCGAAAAGTGGTTTTTCCACACTAATACAAGTGCAAAAGTGGTTTCCTGCACCAACACAAGTGCGAAAAGTGGTTTTTCAACACGAACACACGTGCGAAAAGTGGTTTTTCAACACTAACACAAGTGCGAAAAGTGGTTTTTCAACACTAACACAATTGCGAAAAGTGGTTTTTCCACACTAAAACAAGTGCAAAAGTGGTTTCCTGCACCAACACAAGTGCGAAAAGTGGTTTTTCAACACTAACACAAGTGCGAAAAGTGGTTTTTCAACACTATCACAAGTGCAAAAAGTGTTTTTTCCACACTAATACAAGTGCGAAAAGTGGTTTTTCAACACTAACACAAGTGCGAAAAGTGGTTTTTCAACACTAACACAAGTGCGAAAAGTGGTTTTTCAACACTAACACAAGTGCGAAAAGTGGTTTTTCAACACTATCAAAGTGCGAAAAGTGGTTTTTCCACACTAATACAAGTGCAAAAGTGGTTTCCTGCACCAACACAAGTGCGAAAAGTGGTTTTTCAACACTAACACAAGTGCGAAAAGTGGTTTTTCAACACGATCACAAGTGCAAAAAGTGTTTTTTCCACACTAATGCAAGTGCAAAAGTGGTTTCCTGCACCAACACAAGTGCGAAAAGTGGTTTTTCAACACTAACACAAGTACGAAAAGTGGTTTTTCAACACTAACACAAGTGCGAAAAGTGGTTTTTCAACACTAACACAAGTGCGAAAGTGGTTTTTCCATACTAATACAAGTGCAAAAAGTGGTTTCCTGCACCAACACAAGTGCGAAAAGTGGTTTTCAACACTAACACAAGTGCGAAAAGTGGTTTTTCAACACTAACACAAGTGCGAAAAGTGTTTTTTCCACACTAATACAAGTGCAAATGTGGTTTCCTGCACCAACACAAGTGCGAAAAGTGGTTTTTCAACACTAACACAAGTGCGAAAAGTGGTTTTTCAACACTAACACAAGTGCGAAATGTGGTTTTTCAACACTAACACAAGTGCGAAAAGTGGTTTTTCAACACTAACACAAGTGCGAAAAGTGGTTTTTCCACACTAATACAAGTGCAAAAGTGGTTTCCTGCACCAACACAAGTGCAAAAAGTGGTTTTTCAACACTAACACAAGTGCGAAAAGTGGTTTTTCAACACTATCACAAGTGCAAAAAGTGTTTTTTCCACACTAATACAAGTGCAAAAGTGGTTTCCTGCACCAACACAAGTGCGAAAAGTGGTTTTTCAACACTAACACAAGTGCGAAAAGTGGTTTTTCCACACTAATACAAGTGCAAAAGTGGTTTCCTGCACCAACACAAGTGCGAAAAGTGGTTTTTCAACACTAACACACGTGCGAAAAGTGGTTTTTCAACACTAACACAAGTGCGAAAAGTGGTTTTTCAACACTAACACAAGTGCGAAAAGTGGTTTTTCCACACTAATACAAGTGCAAAAGTGGTTTCCTGCACCAACACAAGTGCGTAAAGTGGTTTTTCAACACTAACACAAGTGCGAAAAGTGGTTTTTCAACACTATCACAAGTGCAAAAAGTGTTTTTTCCACACTAATACAAGTGCAAAAGTGGTTTCCTGCACCAACACCAGTGCGAAAAGTGGTTTTTCAACACTAACACAAGTGTGAAAAGTGGTTTTTCCACACTATCACAAGTGCAAAAAGTGTTTTTTCCACACTATTGCAAGTGCAAAAGTGGTTTCCTGCACCAACACAAGTGCGAAAAGTGGTTTTTCAACACTAACAAGTGCGAAAAGTGGTTTTTCAACACTAACACAAGTGCGAAAAGTGGTTTTTCAACACTAACACAAGTGCAAAAAGTGTTTTTTCCACACTAATACAAGTGCAAAAGTGGTTTCCTGCACCAACACAAGTGCGAAAAGTGGTTTTTCAACACTAACACAAGTGCGAAAAGTGGTTTTTCAACACTAACACAGTTGCGAAAAGTGGTTTTTCAACACTAACACAAGTGCGAAAAGTGGTTTTTCCACACTAATACAAGTGCAAAAGTGGTTTCCTGCACCAACACAAGTGCAAAAAGTGGTTTTTCAACACTAACACAAGTGCGAAAAGTGGTTTTTCAACACTAACACAAGTGCGAAAAGTGGTTTTTCCACACTAATACAAGTGCAAAAGTGGTTTCCTGCACCAACACAAGTGCGAAAAGTGGTTTTTCAACACTAACACACGTGCGAAAAGTGGTTTTTCAACACTAACACAAGTGCGAAAAGTGGTTTTTCAACACTAACACAAGTGCAAAAAGTGGTTTTTCAACACTAACACAAGTGCGAAAAGTGGTTTTTCCACACTAATACAAGTGCAAAAGTGGTTTCCTGCACCAACACAAGTGCGAAAAGTGGTTTTTCAACACTAACACAAGTGCGAAAAGTGGTTTTTCAACACTAACACAAGTGCGAAAAGTGGTTTTTCAACACTAACACAAGTGCGAAAAGTGGTTTTTCAACACTAACACAAGTGCGAAAAGTGGTTTTTCAACACTAACACAAGTGCGAAAAGTGGTTTTTCAACACTAACACAAGTGCGAAAAGTGGTTTTTCAACACTAACACAAGTGCGAAAAGTGGTTTTTCCACACTAATACAAGTGCAAAAGTGGTTTCCTGCACCAACACAAGTGCGAAAAGTCGTTTTTCAACACTAACACAAGTGCGAAAAGTGGTTTTTCAACACTAACACAAGTGCGAAAAGTGGTTTTTCAACACTAACACAAGTGCGAAAAGTGGTTTTTCAACACTAACACAAGTGCGAAAAGTGGTTTTTCAACACGATCACAAGTGCAAAAAGTGTTTTTTCCACACTAATGCAAGTGCAAAAGTGGTTTCCTGCACCAACACAAGTGCGAAAAGTGGTTTTTCAACACTAACACAAGTACGAAAAGTGGTTTTTCAACACTAACACAAGTGCGAAAAGTGGTTTTTCAACACTAACACAAGTGCGAAAAGTGGTTTTTCCATACTAATACAAGTGCAAAAAGTGGTTTCCTGCACCAACACAAGTGCGAAAAGTGGTTTTCAACACTAACACAAGTGCGAAAAGTGGTTTTTCAACACTAACACAAGTGCGAAAAGTGTTTTTTCCACACTAATACAAGTGCAAATGTGGTTTCCTGCACCAACACAAGTGCGAAAAGTGGTTTTTCAACACTAACACAAGTGCGAAAAGTGGTTTTTCAACACTAACACAAGTGCGAAATGTGGTTTTTCAACACTAACACAAGTGCGAAAAGTGGTTTTTCAACACTAACACAAGTGCGAAAAGTGGTTTTTCCACACTAATACAAGTGCAAAAGTGGTTTCCTGCACCAACACAAGTGCAAAAAGTGGTTTTTCAACACTAACACAAGTGCGAAAAGTGGTTTTTCAACACTATCACAAGTGCAAAAAGTGTTTTTTCCACACTAATACAAGTGCAAAAGTGGTTTCCTGCACCAACACAAGTGCGAAAAGTGGTTTTTCAACACTAACACAAGTGCGAAAAGTGGTTTTTCCACACTAATACAAGTGCAAAAGTGGTTTCCTGCACCAACACAAGTGCGAAAAGTGGTTTTTCAACACTAACACACGTGCGAAAAGTGGTTTTTCAACACTAACACAAGTGCGAAAAGTGGTTTTTCAACACTAACACAAGTGCGAAAAGTGGTTTTTCCACACTAATAGAAGTGCAAAAGTGGTTTCCTGCACCAACACAAGTGCGTAAAGTGGTTTTTCAACACTAACACAAGTGCGAAAAGTGGTTTTTCAACACTATCACAAGTGCAAAAAGTGTTTTTTCCACAGTAATACAAGTGCAAAGTGGTTTCCTGCACCAACACCAGTGCGAAAAGTGGTTTTTCAACACTAACACAAGTGTGAAAAGTGGTTTTTCCACACTATCACAAGTGCAAAAAGTGTTTTTTCCACACTATTGCAAGTGCAAAAGTGGTTTCCTGCACCAACACAAGTGCGAAAAGTGGTTTTTCAACACTAACAAGTGCGAAAAGTGGTTTTTCAACACTAACACAAGTGCGAAAAGTGGTTTTTCAACACTAACACAAGTGCAAAAAGTGTTTTTTCCACACTAATACAAGTGCAAAAGTGGTTTCCTGCACCAACACAAGTGCGAAAAGTGGTTTTTCAACACTAACACAAGTGCGAAAAGTGGTTTTTCAACACTAACACAGTTGCGAAAAGTGGTTTTTCAACACTAACACAAGTGCGAAAAGTGGTTTTTCCACACTAATACAAGTGCAAAAGTGGTTTCCTGCACCAACACAAGTGCAAAAAGTGGTTTTTCAACACTAACACAAGTGCGAAAAGTGGTTTTTCAACACTAACACAAGTGCGAAAAGTGGTTTTTCCACACTAATACAAGTGCAAAAGTGGTTTCCTGCACCAACACAAGTGCGAAAAGTGGTTTTTCAACACTAACACACATGCGAAAAGTGGTTTTTCAACACTAACACAAGTGCGAAAAGTGGTTTTTCAACACTAACACAAGTGCGAAAAGTGGTTTTTCAACACTAACACAAGTGCGAAAAGTGGTTTTTCCACACTAATACAAGTGCAAAAGTGGTTTCCTGCACCAACACAAGTGCGAAAAGTGGTTTTTCAACACTAACACAAGTGCGAAAAGTGGTTTTTCAACACTAACACAAGTGCGAAAAGTGGTTTTTCAACACTAACACAAGTGCGAAAAGTGGTTTTTCAACACTAACACAAGTGCGAAAAGTGGTTTTTCAACACTAACACAAGTGCGAAAAGTGGTTTTTCAACACTAACACAAGTGCGAAAAGTGGTTTTTCAACACTAACACAAGTGCGAAAAGTGGTTTTTCCACACTAATACAAGTGCAAAAGTGGTTTCCTGCACCAACACAAGTGCGAAAAGTGGTTTTTCAACACTAACACAAGTGCGAAAAGTGGTTTTTCAACACTATCACAAGTGCAAAAAGTTTTTTTTCCACACTAATACAAGTGCGAAAAGTGGTTTTTCAACACTAACACAAGTGCGAAAAGTGGTTTTTCAACACTAACACAAGTGCGAAAAGTGGTTTTTCAACACTAACACAAGTGCGAAAAGTGGTTTTTCAACACTATCAAAGTGCGAAAAGTGGTTTTTCCACACTAATACAAGTGCAAAAGTGGTTTCCTGCACCAACACAAGTGCGAAAAGTGGTTTTTCAACACTAACACAAGTGCGAAAAGTGGTTTTTCAACACGATCACAAGTGCAAAAAGTGTTTTTTCCACACTAATGCAAGTGCAAAAGTGGTTTCCTGCACCAACACAAGTGCGAAAAGTGGTTTTTCAACACTAACACAAGTACGAAAAGTGGTTTTTCAACACTAACACAAGTGCGAAAAGTGGTTTTTCAACACTAACACAAGTGCGAAAAGTGGTTTTTCCATACTAATACAAGTGCAAAAAGTGGTTTCCTGCACCAACACAAGTGCGAAAAGTGGTTTTCAACACTAACACAAGTGCGAAAAGTGGTTTTTCAACACTAACACAAGTGCGAAAAGTGTTTTTTCCACACTAATACAAGTGCAAATGTGGTTTCCTGCACCAACACAAGTGCGAAAAGTGGTTTTTCAACACTAACACAAGTGCGAAAAGTGGTTTTTCAACACTAACACAAGTGCGAAATGTGGTTTTTCAACACTAACACAAGTGCGAAAAGTGGTTTTTCAACACTAACACAAGTGCGAAAAGTGGTTTTTCCACACTAATACAAGTGCAAAAGTGGTTTCCTGCACCAACACAAGTGCAAAAAGTGGTTTTTCAACACTAACACAAGTGCGAAAAGTGGTTTTTCAACACTATCACAAGTGCAAAAAGTGTTTTTTCCACACTAATACAAGTGCAAAAGTGGTTTCCTGCACCAACACAAGTGCGAAAAGTGGTTTTTCAACACTAACACAAGTGCGAAAAGTGGTTTTTCCACACTAATACAAGTGCAAAAGTGGTTTCCTGCACCAACACAAGTGCGAAAAGTGGTTTTTCAACACTAACACACGTGCGAAAAGTGGTTTTTCAACACTAACACAAGTGCGAAAAGTGGTTTTTCCACACTAATACAAGTGCAAAAGTGGTTTCCTGCACCAACACAAGTGCGAAAAGTGGTTTTTCAACACTAACACACGTGCGAAAAGTGGTTTTTCAACACTAACACAAGTGCGAAAAGTGGTTTTTCAACACTATCACAAGTGCAAAAAGTGTTTTTTCCACACTAATACAAGTGCAAAAGTGGTTTCCTGCACCAACACCAGTGCGAAAAGTGGTTTTTCAACACTAACACAAGTGTGAAAAGTGGTTTTTCCACACTATCACAAGTGCAAAAAGTGTTTTTTCCACACTATTGCAAGTGCAAAAGTGGTTTCCTGCACCAACACAAGTGCGAAAAGTGGTTTTTCAACACTAACAAGTGCGAAAAGTGGTTTTTCAACACTAACACAAGTGCGAAAAGTGGTTTTTCAACACTAACACAAGTGCAAAAAGTGTTTTTTCCACACTAATACAAGTGCAAAAGTGGTTTCCTGCACCAACACAAGTGCGAAAAGTGGTTTTTCAACACTAACACAAGTGCGAAAAGTGGTTTTTCAACACTAACACAGTTGCGAAAAGTGGTTTTTCAACACTAACACAAGTGCGAAAAGTGGTTTTTCCACACTAATACAAGTGCAAAAGTGGTTTCCTGCACCAACACAAGTGCAAAAAGTGGTTTTTCAACACTAACACAAGTGCGAAAAGTGGTTTTTCAACACTAACACAAGTGCGAAAAGTGGTTTTTCCACACTAATACAAGTGCAAAAGTGGTTTCCTGCACCAACACAAGTGCGAAAAGTGGTTTTTCAACACTAACACACATGCGAAAAGTGGTTTTTCAACACTAACACAAGTGCGAAAAGTGGTTTTTCAACACTAACACAAGTGCGAAAAGTGGTTTTTCAACACTAACACAAGTGCGAAAAGTGGTTTTTCCACACTAATACAAGTGCAAAAGTGGTTTCCTGCACCAACACAAGTGCGAAAAGTGGTTTTTCAACACTAACACAAGTGCGAAAAGTGGTTTTTCAACACTAACACAAGTGCGAAAAGTGGTTTTTCAACACTAACACAAGTGCGAAAAGTGGTTTTTCAACACTAACACAAGTGCGAAAAGTGGTTTTTCAACACTAACACAAGTGCGAAAAGTGGTTTTTCAACACTAACACAAGTGCGAAAAGTGGTTTTTCAACACTAACACAAGTGCGAAAAGTGGTTTTTCCACACTAATACAAGTGCAAAAGTGGTTTCCTGCACCAACACAAGTGCGAAAAGTCGTTTTTCAACACTAACACAAGTGCGAAAAGTGGTTTTTCAACACTAACACAAGTGCGAAAAGTGGTTTTTCAACACTAACACAAGTGCGAAAAGTGGTTTTTCCACACTAATACAAGTGCAAAAGTGGTTTCCTGCACCAACACAAGTGCGAAAAGTCGTTTTTCAACACTAACACAAGTGCGAAAAGTGGTTTTTCAACACTATCACAAGTGCAAAAAGTGTTTTTTCCACATTAATGCAAGTGCAAAAGTGGTTTCCTGCACCAACACAAGTGCGAAAAGTGGTTTTTCAACTATAACACAAGTGCGAAAAGTGGTTTTTCAACACTAACACAAGTGCGAAAAGTGGTTTTTCAACACTAACGCAAGTGCGAAAAGTGGTTTTTCAACACTATCACAAGTGCAAAAAGTGGTTTTTCCACACTAATACAAGTGCAAATGTGGTTTCCTGCACCAACACAAGTGCGAAAAGTGGTTTTTCAACACTAACACAAGTGCGGAAAGTGGTTTTTCAACACTAACACAAGTGCGAAAAGTGGTTTTTCCACACTAATACAAGTGCAAAAAGTGGTTTTTCAACACTAACACAAGTGCGAAAAGTGGTTTTTCAACACTAACACAAGAGCGAAAAGTGTTTTTTCCACACTAATACAAGTGCAAATGTGGTTTCCTGCACCAACACAAGTGCGAAAAGTGGTTTTTCAACACTAACACAAGTGCGAAAAGTGGTTTTTCAACACTAACACAAGTGCGAAAAGTGGTTTTTCAACACTAACACAAGTGCGAAAAGTGGTTTTTCAACACTAACACAAGTGCGAAAAGTGGTTTTTCAACACTAACACAAGTGCGAAAAGTGTTTTTTCCACACTAATACAAGTGCAAAAGTGGTTTCCTGCACCAACACAAGTGCGAAAAGTGGTTTTTCAACACTAACACAAGTGCGAAAAGTGGTTTTTCAACACTATCACAAGTGCAAAAAGTGTTTTTTCCACACTAATACAAGTGCAAAAGTGGTTTCCTGCACCAACACAAGTGCAAAAAGTGGTTTTTCAACACTAACACAAGTGCGAAAAGTGGTTTTTCAACACTAACACAAGTGCGAAAAGTGGTTTTTCCACACTAATACAAGTGCAAAAGTGGTTTCCTGCACCAACACAAGTGCGAAAAGTGGTTTTTCAACACAAACACACGTGCGAAAAGTGGTTTTTCAACACTAACACAAGTGCGAAAAGTGGTTTTTCAACACTAACACAAGTGCGAAAAGTGGTTTTTCAACACTAACACAAGTGCGAAAAGTGGTTTTTCCACACTAATACAAGTGCAAAAGTGGTTTCCTGCACCAACACAAGTGCGAAAAGTGGTTTTTCAACACTAACACAAGTGCGAGAAGTGGTTTTTCAACACTATCACAAGTGCAAAAAATGTTTTTTCCACACTAATACAAGTGCAAAAGTGGTTTCCTGCACCAACACAAGTGCGAAAAGTGGTTTTTCAACACTAACACAAGTGCGAAAAGTGGTTTTTCAACACTAACACAATTGCGAAAAGTGTTTTTTCCACACAAATACAAGTGCAAAAGTGGTTTCCTGCACCAACACAAGTGCGAAAAGTGGTTTTTCAACACGAACACAAGTGCGAAAAGTGGTTTTTCAACACAAACACAAGTGCGAAAAGTGGTTTTTCAACACTAACACAAGTGCGAAAAGTCGTTTTTCAACACTATCACAAGTGCAAAAAGTGTTTTTTCCACACTAATACAAGTGCAAAAGTGGTTTCCTGCACCAACACAAGTGCGAAAAGTGGTTTTTCCACACTAATACAAGTGCAAAAGTGGTTTCCTGCACCAACACAAGTGCGAAAAGTGGTTTTTCAACACTAACACAAGTGCGAAAAGTGGGTTTTCAACACTATCACAAGTGCAAAAAGTGTTTTTTCCACACTAATACAAGTGCAAATGTGGTTTCCTGCACCAACACAGGTGCGAAAAGTGGTTTTTCAACACTAACACAAGTGCGAAAAGTGGTTTTTCAACACTATCACAAGTGCAAAAAGTGGTTTTTCCACACTAATACAAGTGCAAAAGTGGTTTCCTGCACCAACACAAGTGCGAAAAGTGGTTTTTCAACACTAACACAAGTACGAAAAGTGGTTTTTCAACACTAACACAAGTGCGAAAAGTGGTTTTTCAACACTAACACAAGTGCGAAAAGTGGTTTTTCCATACTAATACAAGTGCAAAAAGTGGTTTCCTGCACCAACACAAGTGCGAAAAGTGGTTTTCAACACTAACACAAGTGCGAAAAGTGGTTTTTCAACACGATCACAAGTGCAAAAAGTGTTTTTTCCACACTAATGCAAGTGCAAAAGTGGTTTCCTGCACCAACACAAGTGCGAAAAGTGGTTTTTCAACACTAACACAAGTACGAAAAGTGGTTTTTCAACACTAACCAAGTGCGAAAAGTGGTTTTTCAACACTATCACAAGTGCAAAAAGTGTTTTTTCCACACTAATACAAGTGCAAAAGTGGTTTCCTGCACCAACACAAGTGCGAAAAGTGGTTTTTCAACACTAACACAAGTGCGAAAAGTGGTTTTTCCACACTAATACAAGTGCAAAAGTGGTTTCCTGCACCAACACAAGTGCGAAAAGTGGTTTTTCAACACTAACACACGTGCGAAAAGTGGTTTTTCAACACTAACACAAGTGCGAAAAGTGGTTTTTCAACACTAACACAAGTGCGAAAAGTGGTTTTTCCACACTAATACAAGTGCAAAAGTGGTTTCCTGCACCAACACAAGTGCGTAAAGTGGTTTTTCAACACTAACACAAGTGCGAAAAGTGGTTTTTCAACACTATCACAAGTGCAAAAAGTGTTTTTTCCACACTAATACAAGTGCAAAAGTGGTTTCCTGCACCAACACCAGTGCAAAAAGTGGTTTTTCAACACTAACACAAGTGTGAAAAGTGGTTTTTCCACACTATCACAAGTGCAAAAAGTGTTTTTTCCACACTAATGCAAGTGCAAAAGTGGTTTCCTGCACCAACACAAGTGCGAAAAGTGGTTTTTCAACACTAACAAGTGCGAAAAGTGGTTTTTCAACACTAACACAAGTGCAAAAAGTGTTTTTTCCACACTAATACAAGTGCAAAAGTGGTTTCCTGCACCAACACAAGTGCGAAAAGTGGTTTTTCAACACTAACACAAGTGCGAAAAGTGGTTTTTCAACACTAACACAGTTGCGAAAAGTGGTTTTTCAACACTAACACAAGTGCGAAAAGTGGTTTTTCCACACTAATACAAGTGCAAAAGTGGTTTCCTGCACCAACACAAGTGCAAAAAGTGGTTTTTCAACACTAACACAAGTGCGAAAAGTGTTTTTTCAACACTAACACAAGTGCGAAAAGTGGTTTTTCCACACTAATACAAGTGCAAAAGTGGTTTCCTGCACCAACACAAGTGCGAAAAGTGGTTTTTCAACACTAACACAAGTGCGAAAAGTGGTTTTTCAACACTAACACAAGTGCGAAAAGTGGTTTTTCCACACTAATACAAGTGCAAAAGTGGTTTCCTGCACCAACACAAGTGCGAAAAGTGGTTTTTCAACACTAACACACGTGCGAAAAGTGGTTTTTCAACACTAACACAAGTGCGAAAAGTGGTTTTTCAACACTAACACAAGTGCGAAAAGTGGTTTTTCAACACTAACACAAGTGCGAAAAGTGGTTTTTCAACACTAACACAAGTGCGAAAAGTGGTTTTTCAACACTAACACAAGTGCGAAAAGTGGTTTTTCAACACTAACACAAGTGCGAAAAGTGGTTTTTCAACACTAACACAAGTGCGAAAAGTGGTTTTTCCACACTAATACAAGTGCAAAAGTGGTTTCCTGCACCAACACAAGTGCGAAAAGTCGTTTTTCAACACTAACACAAGTGCGAAAAGTGGTTTTTCAACACTATCACAAGTGCAAAAAGTGTTTTTTCCACATTAATGCAAGTGCAAAAGTGGTTTCCTGCACCAACACAAGTGCGAAAAGTGGTTTTTCAACACTAACAAGTGCGAAAAGTGGTTTTTCAACACTAACACAAGTGCGAAAAGTGGTTTTTCAACACTAACACAAGTGCAAAAATTCTTTTTTCCACACTAATACAAGTGCAAAAGTGGTTTCCTGCACCAACACAAGTGCGAAAAGTGGTTTTTCAACACTAACACAAGTGCGAAAAGTGGTTTTTCAACACTAACACAGTTGCGAAAAGTGGTTTTTCAACACTAACACAAGTGCGAAAAGTGGTTTTTCCACACTAATACAAGTGCAAAAGTGGTTTCCTGCACCAACACAAGTGCAAAAAGTGGTTTTTCAACACTAACACAAGTGCGAAAAGTGGTTTTTCAACACTAACACAAGTGCGAAAAGTGGTTTTTCCACACTAATACAAGTGCAAAAGTGGTTTCCTGCACCAACACAAGTGCGAAAAGTGGTTTTTCAACACTAACACACGTGCGAAAAGTGGTTTTTCAACACTAACACAAGTGCGAAAAGTGGTTTTTCAACACTAACACAAGTGCGAAAAGTGGTTTTTCAACACTAACACAAGTGCGAAAAGTGGTTTTTCCACACTAATACAAGTGCAAAAGTGGTTTCCTGCACCAACACAAGTGCGAAAAGTGGTTTTTCAACACTAACACAAGTGCGAAAAGTGGTTTTTCAACACTAACACAAGTGCGAAAAGTGGTTTTTCAACACTAACACAAGTGCGAAAAGTGGTTTTTCCACACTAATACAAGTGCAAAAGTGGTTTCCTGCACCAACACAAGTGCGAAAAGTGGTTTTTCAACACTAACACAAGTGCGAGAAGTGGTTTTTCAACACTATCACAAGTGCAAAAAATGTTTTTTCCACACTAATACAAGTGCAAAAGTGGTTTCCTGCACCAACACAAGTGCGAAAAGTGGTTTTTCAACACTAACACAAGTGCGAAAAGTGGTTTTTCAACACTAACACAATTGCGAAAAGTGTTTTTTCCACACAAATACAAGTGCAAAAGTGGTTTCCTGCACCAACACAAGTGCGAAAAGTGGTTTTTCAACACGAACACAAGTGCGAAAAGTGGTTTTTCAACACGAACACAAGTGCGAAAAGTGGTTTTTCAACACTAACACAAG
The DNA here is from genome assembly GCF_964187855.1 of Myxine glutinosa. NCBI lineage: Eukaryota > Metazoa > Chordata > Myxini > Myxiniformes > Myxinidae > Myxine > Myxine glutinosa. The sequence continues at coordinate 73,675 of NW_027617292.1, read as the reverse complement.
TGCGAAAAGTCGTTTTTCAACACTATCACAAGTGCAAAAAGTGTTTTTTCCACACTAATACAAGTGCAAAAGTGGTTTCCTGCACCAACACAAGTGCGAAAAGTGGTTTTTCCACACTAATACAAGTGCAAAAGTGGTTTCCTGCACCAACACAAGTGCGAAAAGTGGTTTTTCAACACTAACACAAGTGCGAAAAGTGGTTTTTCAACACTATCACAAGTGCAAAAAGTGTTTTTTCCACACTAATACAAGTGCAAATGTGGTTTCCTGCACCAACACAGGTGCGAAAAGTGGTTTTTCAACACTAACACAAGTGCGAAAAGTGGTTTTTCAACACTATCACAAGTGCAAAAAGTGGTTTTTCCACACTAATACAAGTGCAAAAGTGGTTTCCTGCACCAACACAAGTGCAAAAAGTGGTTTTTCAACACTAACACAAGTACGAAAAGTGGTTTTTCAACACTAACACAAGTGCGAAAAGTGGTTTTTCAACACTAACACAAGTGCGAAAAGTGGTTTTTCCATACTAATACAAGTGCAAAAAGTGGTTTCCTGCATCAACACAAGTGCGAAAAGTGGTTTTCAACACTAACACAAGTGCGAAAAGTGGTTTTTCAACACGATCACAAGTGCAAAAAGTGTTTTTTCCACACTAATGCAAGTGCAAAAGTGGTTTCCTGCACCAACACAAGTGCGAAAAGTGGTTTTTCAACACTAACACAAGTACGAAAAGTGGTTTTTCAACACTAACCAAGTGCGAAAAGTGGTTTTTCAACACTATCACAAGTGCAAAAAGTGTTTTTTCCACACTAATACAAGTGCAAAAGTGGTTTCCTGCACCAACACAAGTGCGAAAAGTGGTTTTTCAACACTAACACAAGTGCGAAAAGTGGTTTTTCCACACTAATACAAGTGCAAAAGTGGTTTCCTGCACCAACACAAGTGCGAAAAGTGGTTTTTCAACACTAACACACGTGCGAAAAGTGGTTTTTCAACACTAACACAAGTGCGAAAAGTGGTTTTTCAACACTAACACAAGTGCGAAAAGTGGTTTTTCCACACTAATACAAGTGCAAAAGTGGTTTCCTGCACCAACACAAGTGCGTAAAGTGGTTTTTCAACACTAACACAAGTGCGAAAAGTGGTTTTTCAACACTATCACAAGTGCAAAAAGTGTTTTTTCCACACTAATACAAGTGCAAAAGTGGTTTCCTGCACCAACACCAGTGCAAAAAGTGGTTTTTCAACACTAACACAAGTGTGAAAAGTGGTTTTTCCACACTATCACAAGTGCAAAAAGTGTTTTTTCCACACTAATGCAAGTGCAAAAGTGGTTTCCTGCACCAACACAAGTGCGAAAAGTGGTTTTTCAACACTAACAAGTGCGAAAAGTGGTTTTTCAACACTAACACAAGTGCAAAAAGTGTTTTTTCCACACTAATACAAGTGCAAAAGTGGTTTCCTGCACCAACACAAGTGCGAAAAGTGGTTTTTCAACACTAACACAAGTGCGAAAAGTGGTTTTTCAACACTAACACAGTTGCGAAAAGTGGTTTTTCAACACTAACACAAGTGCGAAAAGTGGTTTTTCCACACTAATACAAGTGCAAAAGTGGTTTCCTGCACCAACACAAGTGCAAAAAGTGGTTTTTCAACACTAACACAAGTGCGAAAAGTGTTTTTTCAACACTAACACAAGTGCGAAAAGTGGTTTTTCCACACTAATACAAGTGAAAAAGTGGTTTCCTGCACCAACACAAGTGCGAAAAGTGGTTTTTCAACACTAACACAAGTGCGAAAAGTGGTTTTTCAACACTAACACAAGTGCGAAAAGTGGTTTTTCCACACTAATACAAGTGCAAAAGTGGTTTCCTGCACCAACACAAGTGCGAAAAGTGGTTTTTCAACACTAACACACGTGCGAAAAGTGGTTTTTCAACACTAACACAAGTGCGAAAAGTGGTTTTTCAACACTAACACAAGTGCGAAAAGTGGTTTTTCAACACTAACACAAGTGCGAAAAGTGGTTTTTCAACACTAACACAAGTGCGAAAAGTGGTTTTTCAACACTAACACAAGTGCGAAAAGTGGTTTTTCAACACTAACACAAGTGCGAAAAGTGGTTTTTCAACACTAACACAAGTGCGAAAAGTGGTTTTTCCACACTAATACAAGTGCAAAAGTGGTTTCCTGCACCAACACAAGTGCGAAAAGTCGTTTTTCAACACTAACACAAGTGCGAAAAGTGGTTTTTCAACACTATCACAAGTGCAAAAAGTGTTTTTTCCACATTAATGCAAGTGCAAAAGTGGTTTCCTGCACCAACACAAGTGCGAAAAGTGGTTTTTCAACACTAACAAGTGCGAAAAGTGGTTTTTCAACACTAACACAAGTGCGAAAAGTGGTTTTTCAACACTAACACAAGTGCAAAAATTCTTTTTTCCACACTAATACAAGTGCAAAAGTGGTTTCCTGCACCAACACAAGTGCGAAAAGTGGTTTTTCAACACTAACACAAGTGCGAAAAGTGGTTTTTCAACACTAACACAGTTGCGAAAAGTGGTTTTTCAACACTAACACAAGTGCGAAAAGTGGTTTTTCCACACTAATACAAGTGCAAAAGTGGTTTCCTGCACCAACACAAGTGCAAAAAGTGGTTTTTCAACACTAACACACGTGCGAAAAGTGGTTTTTCAACACTAACACAAGTGCGAAAAGTGGTTTTTCAACACTAACACAAGTGCGAAAAGTGGTTTTTCAACACTAACACAAGTGCGAAAAGTGGTTTTTCCACACTAATACAAGTGCAAAAGTGGTTTCCTGCACCAACACAAGTGCGAAAAGTGGTTTTTCAACACTAACACAAGTGCGAAAAGTGGTTTTTCAACACTAACACAAGTGCGAAAAGTGGTTTTTCAACACTAACACAAGTGCGAAAAGTGGTTTTTCAACACTAACACAAGTGCGAAAAGTGGTTTTTCAACACTAACACAAGTGCGAAAAGTGGTTTTTCAACACTAACACAAGTGCGAAAAGTGGTTTTTCAACACTAACACAAGTGCGAAAAGTGGTTTTTCCACACTAATACAAGTGCAAAAGTGGTTTCCTGCACCAACACAAGTGCGAAAAGTCGTTTTTCAACACTAACACAAGTGCGAAAAGTGGTTTTTCAACACTATCACAAGTGCAAAAAGTGTTTTTTCCACATTAATGCAAGTGCAAAAGTGGTTTCCTGCACCAACACAAGTGCGAAAAGTGGTTTTTCCACACTAATACAAGTGCAAAAGTGGTTTCCTGCACCAACACAAGTGCGAAAAGTGGTTTTTCAACACTAACGCAAGTGCGAAAAGTGGTTTTTCAACACTAACGCAAGTGCGAAAAGTGGTTTTTCAACACTATCACAAGTGCAAAAAGTGGTTTTTCCACACTAATACAAGTGCAAAAGTGGTTTCCTGCACCAACACAAGTGCGAAAAGTGGTTTTTCAACACTAACACAAGTGCGAAAAGTGGTTTTTCCACACTAATACAAGTGCAAAAGTGGTTTCCTGCACCAACACAAGTGCGAAAAGTGGTTTTTCAACACTATCAAGTGCAAAAAGTGGTTTTTCCACACTAATACAAGTGCAAAAGTGGTTTCCTGCACCAACACAAGTGCGAAAAGTGGTTTTTCAACACTAACACAAGTGCGAAAAGTGGTTTTTCAACACTATCACAAGTGCAAAAAGTGTTTTTTCCACACTAATACAAGTGCAAAAGTGGTTTCCTGCACCAACACAAGTGCAAAAAGTGGTTTTTCAACACTAACACAAGTGCGAAAAGTGGTTTTTCCACACTAATACAAGTGCAAAAGTGGTTTCCTGCACCAACACAAGTGCGAAAAGTGGTTTTTCAACACTAACACAAGTGCGAAAAGTGGTTTTTCAACACTAACACAAGTGCGAAAAGTGGTTTTTCAACACTAACACAAGTGCGAAAAGTGGTTTTTCCACACTAATACAAGTGCAAAAGTGGTTTCCTGCACCAACACAAGTGCGAAAAGTCGTTTTTCAACACTAACACAAGTGCGAAAAGTGGTTTTTCAACACTATCACAAGTGCAAAAAGTGTTTTTTTCCACATTAATGCAAGTGCAAAAGTGGTTTCCTGCACCAACACAAGTGCGAAAAGTGGTTTTTCAACACTAACAAGTGCGAAAAGTGGTTTTTCAACACTAACACAAGTGCGAAAAGTGGTTTTTCAACACTAACACAAGTGCAAAAATTCTTTTTTCCACACTAATACAAGTGCAAAAGTGGTTTCCTGCACCAACACAAGTGCGAAAAGTGGTTTTTCAACACTAACACAAGTGCGAAAAGTGGTTTTTCAACACTAACACAGTTGCGAAAAGTGGTTTTTCAACACTAACACAAGTGCGAAAAGTGGTTTTTCCACACTAATACAAGTGCAAAAGTGGTTTCCTGCACCAACACAAGTGCAAAAAGTGGTTTTTCAACACTAACACAAGTGCGAAAAGTGGTTTTTCAACACTAACACAAGTGCGAAAAGTGGTTTTTCCACACTAATACAAGTGCAAAAGTGGTTTCCTGCACCAACACAAGTGCGAAAAGTGGTTTTTCAACACTAACACACGTGCGAAAAGTGGTTTTTCAACACTAACACAAGTGCGAAAAGTGGTTTTTCAACACTAACACAAGTGCGAAAAGTGGTTTTTCAACACTAACACAAGTGCGAAAAGTGGTTTTTCCACACTAATACAAGTGCAAAAGTGGTTTCCTGCACCAACACAAGTGCGAAAAGTGGTTTTTCAACACTAACACAAGTGCGAAAAGTGGTTTTTCAACACTAACACAAGTGCGAAAAGTGGTTTTTCAACACTAACACAAGTGCGAAAAGTGGTTTTTCAACACTAACACAAGTGCGAAAAGTGGTTTTTCAACACTAACACAAGTGCGAAAAGTGGTTTTTTAACACTAACACAAGTGCGAAAAGTGGTTTTTCAACACTAACACAAGTGCGAAAAGTGGTTTTTCCACACTAATACAAGTGCAAAAGTGGTTTCCTGCACCAACACAAGTGCGAAAAGTCGTTTTTCAACACTAACACAAGTGCGAAAAGTGGTTTTTCAACACTATCACAAGTGCAAAAAGTGTTTTTTCCACATTAATGCAAGTGCAAAAGTGGTTTCCTGCACCAACACAAGTGCAAAAAGTGGTTTTTCAACAATAACACAAGTGCGAAAAGTGGTTTTTCAACACTAACACAAGTGCGAAAAGTGGTTTTTCAACACTAACGCAAGTGCGAAAAGTGGTTTTTCAACACTATCACAAGTGCAAAAAGTGGTTTTTCCACACTAATACAAGTGCAAAAGTGGTTTCCTGCACCAACACAAGTGCGAAAAGTGGTTTTTCAACACTAACACAAGTGCGAAAAGTGGTTTTTCCACACTAATACAAGTGCAAAAGTGGTTTCCTGCACCAACACAAGTGCGAAAAGTGGTTTTTCAACACTATCAAGTGCAAAAAGTGGTTTTTCCACACTAATACAAGTGCAAAAGTGGTTTCCTGCACCAACACAAGTGCGAAAAGTGGTTTTTCAACACTAACACAAGTGCGAAAAGTGGTTTTTCAACACTATCACAAGTGCAAAAAGTGTTTTTTCCACACTAATACAAGTGCAAAAGTGGTTTCCTGCACCAACACAAGTGCAAAAAGTGGTTTTTCAACACTAACACAAGTGCGAAAAGTGGTTTTTCCACACTAATACAAGTGCAAAAGTGGTTTCCTGCACCAACACAAGTGCGAAAAGTGGTTTTTCAACACTAACACAAGTGCGAAAAGTGGTTTTTCCACACTAATACAAGTGCAAAAGTGGTTTCCTGCACCAACACAAGTGCGAAAAGTGGTTTTTCAACACTAACACACGTGCGAAAAGTGGTTTTTCAACACTAACACAAGTGCGAAAAGTGGTTTTTCAACACTAACACAAGTGCGAAAAGTGGTTTTTCAACACTAACACAAGTGCGAAAAGTGGTTTTTCCACACTAATACAAGTGCAAAAGTGGTTTCCTGCACCAACACAAGTGCGAAAAGTGGTTTTTCAACACTAACACAAGTGCGAAAAGTGGTTTTTCAACACTATCACAAGTGCAAAAAATGTTTTTTCCACACTAATACAAGTGCAAAAGTGGTTTCCTGCACCAACACAAGTGCGAAAAGTGGTTTTTCAACACTAACACAATTGCGAAAAGTGTTTTTTCCACACAAATACAAGTGCAAAAGTGGTTTCCTGCACCAACACAAGTGCGAAAAGTGGTTTTTCAACACTAACACAAGTGCGAAAAGTGGTTTTTCAACACTAACACAAGTGCGAAAAGTCGTTTTTCAACACTATCACAAGTGCAAAAAGTGTTTTTTCCACACTAATACAAGTGCAAAAGTGGTTTCCTGCACCAACACAAGTGCGAAAAGTGGTTTTTCCACACTAATACAAGTGCAAAAGTGGTTTCCTGCACCAACACAAGTGCGAAAAGTGGTTTTTCAACACTAACACAAGTGCGAAAAGTGGTTTTTCAACACTATCACAAGTGCAAAAAGTGTTTTTTCCACACTAATACAAGTGCAAATGTGGTTTCCTGCACCAACACAGGTGCGAAAAGTGGTTTTTCAACACTAACACAAGTGCGAAAAGTGGTTTTTCAACACTATCACAAGTGCAAAAAGTGGTTTTTCCACACTAATACAAGTGCAAATGTGGTTTCCTGCACCAACACAAGTGCGAAAAGTGGTTTTTCAACACTAACACATGTGCGAAAAGTGGTTTTTCAACACTAACACAAGTGCGAAAAGTGGTTTTTCAACACTAACACAAGTGCGAAAAGTGGTTTTTCCACACTAATACAAGTGCAAAAAGTGGTTTCCTGCACCAACACAAGTGCGAAAAGTGGTTTTCAACACTAACACAAGTGCGAAAAGTGGTTTTTCAACACTAACACAAGTGCGAAAAGTGTTTTTTCCTGCACTAATACAAGTGCAAATGTGGTTTCCTGCACCAACACAAGTGCAAAAAGTGGTTTTTCAACACTAACACAAGTGCGAAAAGTGGTTTTTCAACACTAACACAAGTGCGAAAAGTGGTTTTTCAACACTAACACAAGTGCGAAATGTGGTCTTTCAACACTAACACAAGTGCGAAAAGTGGTTTTTCAACACTAACACAAGTGCAAAAAGTGGTTTTTCCACACTAATACAAGTGCAAAAGTGGTTTCCTGCACCAACACAAGTGCGAAAAGTGGTTTTTCAACACTAACACAAGTGCGAAAAGTGGTTTTTCAACACTATCACAAGTGCAAAAAGTGTTTTTTCCACACTAATACAAGTGCAAAAGTGGTTTCCTGCACCAACACAAGTGCGAAAAGTGGTTTTTCAACACTAACACAAGTGCGAAAAGTGGTTTTTCCACACTAATACAAGTGCAAAAGTGGTTTCCTGCACCAACACAAGTGCGAAAAGTGGTTTTTCAACACTAACACACATGCGAAAAGTGTTTTTTCAACACTAACACAAGTGCGAAAAGTGGTTTTTCAACACTAACACAAGTGCGAAAAGTGGTTTTTCCACACTAATACAAGTGCAAAAGTGGTTTCCTGCACCAACACAAGTGCGAAAAGTGGTTTTTCAACACTAACACAAGTGCGAAAAGTGGTTTTTCAACACTAACACAAGTGCGAAAAGTGGTTTTTCAACACTAACACAAGTGCGAAAAGTGGTTTTTCAACACTATCACAAGTGCAAAAGTGGTTTCCTGCACCAACACAAGTGCGAAAAGTGGTTTTTCCACACTAATACAAGTGCAAAAGTGGTTTCCTGCACCAACACAAGTGCGAAAAGTGGTTTTTCAACACTAACACAAGTGCGAAAAGTGATTTTTCAACACTAACACAAGTGCGAAAAGTGGTTTTTCAACACTAACAAGTGCAAAAAGTGGTTTTTCAACACTAACACAAGTGCGAAAAGTGGTTTTTCCACACTAATACAAGTGCAAAAGTGGTTTCCTGCACCAACACAAGTGCGAAAAGTCGTTTTTCAACACTAACACAAGTGCGAAAAGTGGTTTTTCAACACTATCACAAGTGCAAAAAATGTTTTTTCCACACTAATACAAGTGCAAAAGTGGTTTCCTGCACCAACACAAGTGCGAAAAGTAGTTTTTCAACACTAACACAAGTGCGAAAAGTGGTTTTTCAACACTAACACAAGTGCGAAAAGTGGTTTTTCAACACTAGCACAATTGCGAAAAGTGTTTTTTCCACACAAATACAAGTGCAAAAGTGGTTTCCTGCACCAACACAAGTGCGAAAAGTGGTTTTTCAACACTAAGACAAGTGCGAAAGTGGTTTTTCAACACTATCACAAGTGCAAAAAATGTTTTTTCCTCACTAATACAAGTGCAAAAGTGGTTTCCTGCACCAACACAAGTGCGAAAAGTGGTTTTTCAACACTAACACAAGTGCGAAAAGTGGTTTTTCAACACTAACACAAGTGCGAAAAGTGGTTTTTCAACACTAACACAAGTGCGAAAAGTGTTTTTTCCACACTAATACAAGTGCAAAAGTGGTTTCCTGCACCAACACAAGTGCGAAAAGTGGTTTTCCAACACTAACACAAGTGCAAAAAGTGGTTTTTCAACACTAACACAAGTGCGAAAGTGGTTTTTCAACACTAACACAAGTGCGAAAAGTGGTTTTTCAACACTAACACAAGTGCGAAAAGTGGTTTTTCCACACTAATACAAGTGGAAAAGTGGTTTCCTGCACCAACACAAGTGCGAAAAGTGGTTTTTCAACACTAACACAAGTGCGAAAAGTGGTTTTTCAACACTATCACAAGTGCAAAAAGTGTTTTTTCCACACTAATACAAGTGCAAAAGTGGTTTCCTGCACCAACACAAGTGCGAAAAGTGGTTTTTCAACACTAACACAAGTGCGAAAAGTGGTTTTTCAACACTAACACAAGTGCGAAAAGTGGTTTTTCAACACTAACACAAGTGCGAAAAGTGGTTTTTCAACACTAACACAAGTGCGAAAAGTGGTTTTTCCACACTAATACAAGTGCAAAAGTGGTTTCCTGCATCAACACAAGTGCGAAAAGTGGTTTTTCAACACTAACACAAGTGCGAAAAGTGGTTTTTCAACACTAACACAAGTGCGAAAAGTGGTTTTTCAACACTAATACAAGTGCGAAAAGTGGTTTTTCAACACTAACACAAGTGCGAAAAGTGGTTTTTCCACACTAATACAAGTGCAAAAGTGGTTTCCTGCACCAACACAAGTGCGAAAAGTCGTTTTTCAACACTAACACAAGTGCGAAAAGTGGTTTTTCAACACTATCACAAGTGCAAAAAATGTTTTTTCCACACTAATACAAGTGCAAAAGTGGTTTCCTGCACCAACACAAGTGCGAAAAGTGGTTTTTCAACACTAACACAAGTGCGAAAAGTGGTTTTTCAACACTAACACAGTTGCGAAAAGTGGTTTTTCAACACTAACACAAGTGCGAAAAGTGGTTTTTCCACACTACTACAAGTGCAAAAGTGGTTTCCTGCACCAACACAAGTGCAAAAAGTGGTTTTTCAACACTAACACATGTGCGAAAAGTGGTTTTTCAACACTAACACAAGTGCGAAAAGTGGTTTTTCCACACTAATACAAGTGCAAAAGTGGTTTCCTGCACCAACACAAGTGCGAAAAGTGGTTTTTCAACACTAACACACGTGCGAAAAGTGGTTTTTCAACACTAACACAAGTGCGAAAAGTGGTTTTTCAACACTAACACAAGTGCGAAAAGTAGTTTCCTGAACCAACACAAGTGCGAAAAGTGGTTTTTCAACACTAACAAAAGTGCGAAAAGTGGTTTTTCAACACTAACGCAAGTGCGAAAAGTAGTTTTTCAACACTAACACAAGTGCGAAAAGTGGTTTTTCAACACTAACACAAGTGCGAAAAGTGGTTTTTCCACACTAATACAAGTGCAAAAGTGGTTTCCTGCACCAACACAAGTGCGAAAAGTGGTTTTTCAACACTAACACAAGTGCAAAAAGTGGTTTTTCAACACTAACACAAGTGCGAAAAGTGGTTTTTCAACACTAACACAAGTGCAAAAAGTGGTTTTTCAACACTAACACAAGTGCGAAAAGTGGTTTTTCCACACTAATACAAGTGCAAAAGTGGTTTCCTGCACCAACACAAGTGCGAAAAGTCGTTTTTCAACACTAACACAAGTGCGAAAAGTGGTTTTTCAACACTATCACAAGTGCAAAAAATGTTTTTTCCACACTAATACAAGTGCAAAAGTGGTTTCCTGCACCAACACAAGTGCGAAAAGTGGTTTTTCAACACTAACACAAGTGCGAAAAGTGGTTTTTCAACACTAACACAAGTGCGAAAAGTGGTTTCCTGAACCAACACAAGTGCGAAAAGTGGTTTTTCAACACTAACAAAAGTGCGAAAAGTGGTTTTTCAACACTAACGCAAGTGCGAAAAGTAGTTTTTCAACACTAACACAAGTGCGAAAAGTGGTTTTTCAACACTAACACAAGTGCGAAAAGTGGTTTTTCCACACTAATACAAGTGCAAAAGTGGTTTCCTGCACCAACACAAGTACGAAAAGTGGTTTTTCAACACTAATACAAGTGCGAAAAGTGGTTTTTCAACACTAACACAAGTGCGAAAAGTGGTTTTTCCACACTAATACAAGTGCAAAAGTGGTTTCCTGCACCAACACAAGTGCGAAAAGTGGTTTTTCAACACTAACACACGTGCGAAAAGTGGTTTTTCAACACTAACACAAGTGCGAAAAGTGGTTTTTCAACACTAACACAAGTGCGAAAAGTGGTTTTTCCACACTAAAACAAGTGCAAAAGTGGTTTCCTGCACCAACACAAGTGCGAAAAGTGGTTTTTCAACACTAACACAAGTGCGAAAAGTGGTTTTTCAACACTATCACAAGTGCAAAAAGTGTTTTTTCCACACTAATACAAGTGCGAAAAGTGGTTTTTCAACACTAACACAAGTGCGAAAAGTGGTTTTTCAACACTAACACAAGTGCGAAAAGTGGTTTTTCAACACTAACACAAGTGCAAAAAGTGGTTTTTCAACACTATCAAAGTGCGAAAAGTGGTTTTTCCACACTAATACAAGTGCAAAAGTGGTTTCCTGCACCAACACAAGTGCGAAAAGTGGTTTTTCAACACTAACACAAGTGCGAAAAGTGGTTTTTCAACACGATCACAAGTGCAAAAAGTGTTTTTTCCACACTAATGCAAGTGCAAAAGTGGTTTCCTGCACCAACACAAGTGCGAAAAGTGGTTTTTCAACACTAACACAAGTACGAAAAGTGGTTTTTCAACACTAACACAAGTGCGAAAAGTGGTTTTTCAACACTAACACAAGTGCGAAAAGTGGTTTTTCCATACGAATACAAGTGCAAAAAGTGGTTTCCTGCACCAACACAAGTGCGAAAAGTGGTTTTCAACACTAACACAAGTGCGAAAAGTGGTTTTTCAACACTAACACAAGTGCGAAAAGTGTTTTTTCCACACTAATACAAGTGCAAATGTGGTTTCCTGCACCAACACAAGTGCGAAAAGTGGTTTTTCAACACTAACACAAGTGCGAAAAGTGGTTTTTCAACACTAACACAAGTGCGAAAAGTGGTTTTTCAACACTAACACAAGTGCGAAAAGTAGTTTTTCAACACTAACACAAGTGCGAAAAGTGGTTTTTCAACACTAACACAAGTGCGAAAAGTGGTTTTCCACACTAATACAAGTGCAAAAGTGGTTTCCTGCACCAACACAAGTGCGAAAAGTGGTTTTTCAACACTAACACAAGTGCAAAAAGTGGTTTTTCAACACTAACACAAGTGCGAAAAGTGGTTTTTCAACACTAACACAAGTGCAAAAAGTGGTTTTTCAACACTAACACAAGTGCGAAAAGTGGTTTTTCCACACTAATACAAGTGCAAAAGTGGTTTCCTGCACCAACACAAGTGCGAAAAGTCGTTTTTCAACACTAACACAAGTGCGAAAAGTGGTTTTTCAACACTATCACAAGTGCAAAAAATGTTTTTTCCACACTAATACAAGTGCAAAAGTGGTTTCCTGCACCAACACAAGTGCGAAAAGTGGTTTTTCAACACTAACACAAGTGCGAAAAGTGGTTTTTCAACACTAACACAAGTGCGAAAAGTGGTTTTTCAACACTAACACAAGTGCGAAAAGTGGTTTTTCAACACTAACACAAGTGCGAAAAGTGGTTTTTCAACACTAACACAAGTGCGAAAAGTGGTTTTTCAACACTAACACAAGTGCAAAAAGTGGTTTTTCAACACTATCACAAGTGCAAAAAGTGTTTTTTCCACACTAATACAAGTGCAAAAGTGGTTTCCTGCACCAACACAAGTGCGAAAAGTGGTTTTTCAACACTAACACAAGTGCGAAAAGTGGTTTTTCAACACTAACACAAGTGCGAAAAGTGGTTTTTCAACACTAACACAAGTGCAAAAAGTGGTTTTTCAACACTAACACAAGTGCGAAAAGTGGTTTTTCAACACTAACACAAGTGCAAAAAGTGGTTTTTCAACACTAACACAAGTGCGAAAAGTGGTTTTTCCACACTAATACAAGTGCAAAAGTGGTTTCCTGCACCAACACAAGTGCGAAAAGTCGTTTTTCAACACTAACACAAGTGCGAAAAGTGGTTTTTCAACACTATCACAAGTGCAAAAAATGTTTTTTCCACACTAATACAAGTGCAAAAGTGGTTTCCTGCACCAACACAAGTGCGAAAAGTGGTTTTTCAACACTAACACAAGTGCGAAAAGTGGTTTTTCAACACTAACACAAGTGCGAAAAGTGGTTTTTCAACACTAACACAAGTGCGAAAAGTGGTTTTTCAACACTAACACAAGTGCAAAAAGTGGTTTTTCAACACTATCACAAGTGCAAAAAGTGTTTTTTCCACACTAATACAAGTGCAAAAGTGGTTTCCTGCACCAACACAGGTGCGAAAAGTGGTTTTTCAACACTAACACAAGTGCGAAAAGTGGTTTTTCCACACTAATACAAGTGCAAAAGTGGTTTCCTGCACCAACACAAGTGCGAAAAGTGGTTTTTCAACACTAACACAAGTGCGAAAAGTGGTTTTTCAACACTATCACAAGTGCAAAAAGTGTTTTTTCCACACTAATACAAGTGCAAAAGTGGTTTCCTGCACCAACACAAGTGCGAAAAGTGGTTTTTCAACACTAATACAAGTGCGAAAAGTGGTTTTTCAACACTAACACAAGTGCGAAAAGTGGTTTTTCCACACTAATACAAGTGCAAAAGTGGTTTCCTGCACCAACACAAGTGCGAAAAGTGGTTTTTCAACACTAACACACGTGCGAAAAGTGGTTTTTCAACACTAACACAAGTGCGAAAAGTGGTTTTTCAACACTAACACAAGTGCGAAAAGTGGTTTTTCCACACTAAAACAAGTGCAAAAGTGGTTTCCTGCACCAACACAAGTGCGAAAAGTGGTTTTTCAACACTAACACAAGTGCGAAAAGTGGTTTTTCAACACTATCACAAGTGCAAAAAGTGTTTTTTCCACACTAATACAAGTGCGAAAAGTGGTTTTTCAACACTAACACAAGTGCGAAAAGTGGTTTTTCAACACTAACACAAGTGCGAAAAGTGGTTTTTCAACACTAACACAAGTGCGAAAAGTGGTTTTTCAACACTATCAAAGTGCGAAAAGTGGTTTTTCCACACTAATACAAGTGCAAAAGTGGTTTCCTGCACCAACACAAGTGCGAAAAGTGGTTTTTCAACACTAACACAAGTGCGAAAAGTGGTTTTTCAACACGATCACAAGTGCAAAAAGTGTTTTTTCCACACTAATGCAAGTGCAAAAGTGGTTTCCTGCACCAACACAAGTGCGAAAAGTGGTTTTTCAACACTAACACAAGTACGAAAAGTGGTTTTTCAACACTAACACAAGTGCGAAAAGTGGTTTTTCAACACTAACACAAGTGCGAAAAGTGGTATTTCCATACTAATACAAGTGCAAAAAGTGGTTTCCTGCACCAACACAAGTGCGAAAAGTGGTTTTCAACACTAACACAAGTGCGAAAAGTGGTTTTTCAACACTAACACAAGTGCGAAAAGTGTTTTTTCCACACTAATACAAGTGCAAATGTGGTTTCCTGCACCAACACAAGTGCGAAAAGTGGTTTTTCAACACTAACACAAGTGCGAAAAGTGGTTTTTCAACACTAACACAAGTGCGAAATGTGGTTTTTCAACACTAACACAAGTGCGAAAAGTGGTTTTTCAACACTAACACAAGTGCGAAAAGTGGTTTTTCCACACTAATACAAGTGCAAAAGTGGTTTCCTGCACCAACACAAGTGCAAAAAGTGGTTTTTCAACACTAACACAAGTGCGAAAAGTGGTTTTTCAACACTATCACAAGTGCAAAAAGTGTTTTTTCCACACTAATACAAGTGCAAAAGTGGTTTCCTGCACCAACACAAGTGCGAAAAGTGGTTTTTCAACACTAACACAAGTGCGAAAAGTGGTTTTTCCACACTAATACAAGTGCAAAAGTGGTTTCCTGCACCAACACAAGTGCGAAAAGTGGTTTTTCAACACTAACACACGTGCGAAAAGTGGTTTTTCAACACTAACACAAGTGCGAAAAGTGGTTTTTCAACACTAACACAAGTGCGAAAAGTGGTTTTTCCACACTAATACAAGTGCAAAAGTGGTTTCCTTCACCAACACAAGTACGTAAAGTGGTTTTTCAACACTAACACAAGCGCGAAAAGTGGTTTTTCAACACTATCACAAGTGCAAAAAGTGTTTTTTCCACACTAATACAAGTGCAAAAGTGGTTTCCTGCACCAACACCAGTGCGAAAAGTGGTTTTTCAACACTAACACAAGTGTGAAAAGTGGTTTTTCCACACTATCACAAGTGCAAAAAGTGTTTTTTCCACACTATTGCAAGTGCAAAAGTGGTTTCCTGCACCAACACAAGTGCGAAAAGTGGTTTTTCAACACTAACAAGTGCGAAAAGTGGTTTTTCAACACTAACACAAGTGCGAAAAGTGGTTTTTCAACACTAACACAAGTGCAAAAAGTGTTTTTTCCACACTAATACAAGTGCAAAAGTGGTTTCCTGCACCAACACAAGTGCGAAAAGTGGTTTTTCAACACTAACACAAGTGCGAAAAGTGGTTTTTCAACACTAACACAGTTGCGAAAAGTGGTTTTTCAACACTAACACAAGTGCGAAAAGTGGTTTTTCCACACTAATACAAGTGCAAAAGTGGTTTCCTGCACCAACACAAGTGCAAAAAGTGGTTTTTCAACACTAACACAAGTGCGAAAAGTGGTTTTTCCACACTAATACAAGTGCAAAAGTGGTTTCCTGCACCAACACAAGTGCGAAAAGTGGTTTTTCAACACTAACACACGTGCGAAAAGTGGTTTTTCAACACTAACACAAGTGCGAAAAGTGGTTTTTCAACACTAACACAAGTGCGAAAAGTGGTTTTTCAACACTAACACAAGTGCGAAAAGTGGTTTTTCCACACTAATACAAGTGCAAAAGTGGTTTCCTGCACCAACACAAGTGCGAAAAGTGGTTTTTCAACACTAACACAAGTGCGAAAAGTGGTTTTTCAACACTAACACAAGTGCAAAAAGTGGTTTTTCAACACTAACACAAGTGCGAAAAGTGGTTTTTCAACACTAACACAAGTGCGAAAAGTGGTTTTTCAACACTAACACAAGTGCGAAAAGTGGTTTTTCAACACTAACACAAGTGCGAAAAGTGGTTTTTCAACACTAACACAAGTGCGAAAAGTGGTTTTTCAACACTAACACAAGTGCGAAAAGTGGTTTTTCCACACTAATACAAGTGCAAAAGTGGTTTCCTGCACCAACACAAGTGCGAAAAGTCGTTTTTCAACACTAACACAAGTGCGAAAAGTGGTTTTTCAACACTATCACAAGTGCAAAAAGTGTTTTTTCCACATTAATGCAAGTGCAAAAGTGGTTTCCTGCACCAACACAAGTGCGAAAAGTGGTTTTTCAACAATAACACAAGTGCGAAAAGTGGTTTTTCAACACTAACACAAGTGCGAAAAGTGGTTTTTCAACACTAACGCAAGTGCGAAAAGTGATTTTTCAACACTATCACAAGTGCAAAAAGTGGTTTTTCCACACTAATACAAGTGCAAATGTGGTTTCCTGCACCAACACAAGTGCGAAAAGTGGTTTTTCAACACTAACACAAGTGCGAAAAGTGGTTTTTCAACACTAACACAAGTGCGAAAAGTGGTTTTTCCACACTAATACAAGTGCAAAAAGTGGTTTTTCAACACTAACACAAGTGCGAAAAGTGGTTTTTCAACACTAACACAAGAGCGAAAAGTGTTTTTTCCACACTAATACAAGTGCAAATGTGGTTTCCTGCACCAACACAAGTGCGAAAAGTGGTTTTTCAACACTAACACAAGTGCGAAAAGTGGTTTTTCAACACTAACACAAGTGCGAAAAGTGGTTTTTCAACACTAACACAAGTGCGAAAAGTGGTTTTTCAACACTAACACAAGTGCGAAAAGTGGTTTTTCAACACTAACACAAGTGCGAAAAGTGTTTTTTCCACACTAATACAAGTGCAAAAGTGGTTTCCTGCACCAACACAAGTGCGAAAAGTGGTTTTTCAACACTAACACAAGTGCGAAAAGTGGTTTTTCAACACTATCACAAGTGCAAAAAGTGTTTTTTCCACACTAATACAAGTGCAAAAGTGGTTTCCTGCACCAACACAAGTGCAAAAAGTGGTTTTTCAACACTAACACAAGTGCGAAAAGTGGTTTTTCAACACTAACACAAGTGCGAAAAGTGGTTTTTCCACACTAATACAAGTGCAAAAGTGGTTTCCTGCACCAACACAAGTGCGAAAAGTGGTTTTTCAACACTAACACACGTGCGAAAAGTGGTTTTTCAACACTAACACAAGTGCGAAAAGTGGTTTTTCAACACTAACACAAGTGCGAAAAGTGGTTTTTCAACACTAACACAAGTGCGAAAAGTGGTTTTTCCACACTAATACAAGTGCAAAAGTGGTTTCCTGCACCAACACAAGTGCGAAAAGTGGTTTTTCAACACTAACACAAGTGCGAAAAGTGGTTTTTCAACACTATCACAAGTGCAAAAAATGTTTTTTCCACACTAATACAAGTGCAAAAGTGGTTTCCTGCACCAACACAAGTGCGAAAAGTGGTTTTTCAACACTAACACAAGTGCGAAAAGTGGTTTTTCAACACTAACACAATTGCGAAAAGTGTTTTTTCCACACAAATACAAGTGCAAAAGTGGTTTCCTGCACCAACACAAGTGCGAAAAGTGGTTTTTCAACACGAACACAAGTGCGAAAAGTGGTTTTTCAACACTAACACAAGTGCGAAAAGTCGTTTTTCAACACTATCACAAGTGCAAAAAGTGTTTTTTCCACACTAATACAAGTGCAAAAGTGGTTTCCTGCACCAACACAAGTGCGAAAAGTGGTTTTTCCACACTAATACAAGTGCAAAAGTGGTTTCCTGCACCAACACAAGTGCGAAAAGTGGTTTTTCAACACTAACACAAGTGCGAAAAGTGGTTTTTCAACACTATCACAAGTGCAAAAAGTGTTTTTTCCACACTAATACAAGTGCAAATGTGGTTTCCTGCACCAACACAGGTGCGAAAAGTGGTTTTTCAACACTAACACAAGTGCGAAAAGTGGTTTTTCAACACTATCACAAGTGCAAAAAGTGTTTTTTCCACACTAATACAAGTGCAAAAGTGGTTTCCTGCACCAACACAAGTGCAAAAAGTGGTTTTTCAACACTAACACAAGTGCGAAAAGTGGTTTTTCAACACTAACACAAGTGCGAAAAGTGGTTTTTCCACACTAATACAAGTGCAAAAGTGGTTTCCTGCACCAACACAAGTGCGAAAAGTGGTTTTTCAACACTAACACACGTGCGAAAAGTGGTTTTTCAACACTAACACAAGTGCGAAAAGTGGTTTTTCAACACTAACACAAGTGCGAAAAGTGGTTTTTCAACACTAACACAAGTGCGAAAAGTGGTTTTTCCACACTAATACAAGTGCAAAAGTGGTTTCCTGCACCAACACAAGTGCGAAAAGTGGTTTTTCAACACTAACACAAGTGCGAAAAGTGGTTTTTCAACACTATCACAAGTGCAAAAAATGTTTTTTCCACACTAATACAAGTGCAAAAGTGGTTTCCTGCACCAACACAAGTGCGAAAAGTGGTTTTTCAACACTAACACAAGTGCGAAAAGTGGTTTTTCAACACTAACACAATTGCGAAAAGTGTTTTTTCCACACAAATACAAGTGCAAAAGTGGTTTCCTGCACCAACACAAGTGCGAAAAGTGGTTTTTCAACACGAACACAAGTGCGAAAAGTGGTTTTTCAACACTAACACAAGTGCGAAAAGTCGTTTTTCAACACTATCACAAGTGCAAAAAGTGTTTTTTCCACACTAATACAAGTGCAAAAGTGGTTTCCTGCACCAACACAAGTGCGAAAAGTGGTTTTTCCACACTAATACAAGTGCAAAAGTGGTTTCCTGCACCAACACAAGTGCGAAAAGTGGTTTTTCAACACTAACACAAGTGCGAAAAGTGGTTTTTCAACACTATCACAAGTGCAAAAAGTGTTTTTTCCACACTAATACAAGTGCAAATGTGGTTTCCTGCACCAACACAGGTGCGAAAAGTGGTTTTTCAACACTAACACAAGTGCGAAAAGTGGTTTTTCAACACTATCATAAGTGCAAAAAGTGGTTTTTCCACACTAATACAAGTGCAAAAGTGGTTTCCTGCACCAACACAAGTGCGAAAAGTGGTTTTTCAACACTAACACAAGTACGAAAAGTGGTTTTTCAACACTAACACAAGTGCGAAAAGTGGTTTTTCAACACTAACACAAGTGCGAAAAGTGGTTTTTCCATACTAATACAAGTGCAAAAAGTGGTTTCCTGCACCAACACAAGTGCGAAAAGTGGTTTTCAACACTAACACAAGTGCGAAAAGTGGTTTTTCAACACGATCACAAGTGCAAAAAGTGTTTTTTCCACACTAATGCAAGTGCAAAAGTGGTTTCCTGCACCAACACAAGTGTGAAAAGTGGTTTTTCAACACTAACACAAGTACGAAAAGTGGTTTTTCAACACTAACACAAGTGCGAAAAGTGGTTTTTCAACACTAACACAAGTGCGAAAAGTGGTTTTTCCATACTAATACAAGTGCAAAAAGTGGTTTCCTGCACCAACACAAGTGAGAAAAGTGGTTTTCAACACTAACACAAGTGCGAAAAGTGGTTTTTCAACACTAACACAAGTGCGAAAAGTGTTTTTTCCACACTAATACAAGTGCAAATGTGGTTTCCTGCACCAACACAAGTGCGAAAAGTGGTTTTTCAACACTAACACAAGTGCGAAAAGTGGTTTTTCAACACTAACACAAGTGCGAAATGTGGTTTTTCAACACTAACACAAGTGCGAAAAGTGGTTTTTCAACACTAACACAAGTGCGAAAAGTGGTTTTTCCACACTAATACAAGTGCAAAAGTGGTTTCCTGCACCAACACAAGTGCAAAAAGTGGTTTTTCAACACTAACACAAGTGCGAAAAGTGGTTTTTCAACACTATCACAAGTGCAAAAAGTGTTTTTTCCACACTAATACAAGTGCAAAAGTGGTTTCCTGCACCAACACAAGTGCGAAAAGTGGTTTTTCAACACTAACACAAGTGCGAAAAGTGGTTTTTCCACACTAATACAAGTGCAAAAGTGGTTTCCTGCACCAACACAAGTGCGAAAAGTGGTTTTTCAACACTAACACACGTGCGAAAAGTGGTTTTTCAACACTAACACAAGTGCGAAAAGTGGTTTTTCAACACTAACACAAGTGCGAAAAGTGGTTTTTCCACACTAATACAAGTGCAAAAGTGGTTTCCTGCACCAACACAAGTGCGTAAAGTGGTTTTTCAACACTAACACAAGTGCGAAAAGTGGTTTTTCAACACTATCACAAGTGCAAAAAGTGTTTTTTCCACACTAATACAAGTGCAAAAGTGGTTTCCTGCACCAACACCAGTGCGAAAAGTGGTTTTTCAACACTAACACAAGTGTGAAAAGTGGTTTTTCCACACTATCACAAGTGCAAAAAGTGTTTTTTCCACACTAATGCGAGTGCAAAAGTGGTTTCCTTCACCAACACAAGTGCGAAAAGTGGTTTTTCAACACTAACAAGTGCGAAAAGTGGTTTTTCAACACTAACACAAGTGCGAAAAGTGGTTTTTCAACACTAACACAAGTGCAAAAAGTGTTTTTTCCACACTAATACAAGTGCAAAAGTGGTTTCCTGCACCAACACAAGTGCGAAAAGTGGTTTTTCAACACTAACACAAGTGCGAAAAGTGGTTTTTCAACACTAACACAGTTGCGAAAAGTGGTTTTTCAACACTAACACAAGTGCGAAAAGTGGTTTTTCCACACTAATACAAGTGCAAAAGTGGTTTCCTGCACCAACACAAGTGCAAAAAGTGGTTTTTCAACACTAACACAAGTGCGAAAAGTGGTTTTTCAACACTAACACAAGTGCGAAAAGTGTTTTTTCCACACTAATACAAGTGCAAAAGTGGTTTCCTGCACCAACACAAGTGCGAAAAGTGGTTTTTCAACACTAACACACGTGCGAAAAGTGGTTTTTCAACACTAACACAAGTGCGAAAAGTGGTTTTTCAACACTAACACAAGTGCGAAAAGTGGTTTTTCAACACTAACACAAGTGCGAAAAGTGGTTTTTCCACACTAATACAAGTGCAAAAGTGGTTTCCTGCACCAACACAAGTGCGAAAAGTGGTTTTTCAACACTAACACAAGTGCGAAAAGTGGTTTTTCAACACTAACACAAGTGCGAAAAGTGGTTTTTCAACACTAACACAAGTGCGAAAAGTGGTTTTTCAACACTAACACAAGTGCGAAAAGTGGTTTTTCAACACTAACACAAGTGCGAAAAGTGGTTTTTCAACACTAACACAAGTGCGAAAAGTGGTTTTTCAACACTAACACAAGTGCGAAAAGTGGTTTTTCAACACTAACACAAGTGCGAAAAGTGGTTTTTCCACACTAATACAAGTGCAAAAGTGGTTTCCTGCACCAACACAAGTGCGAAAAGTCGTTTTTCAACACTAACACAAGTGCGAAAAGTGGTTTTTCAACACTATCACAAGTGCAAATGTGGTTTCCTGCACCAACACAAGTGCGAAAAGTGGTTTTTCAACACTAACACAAGTGCGAAAAGTGCTTTTTCAACACTAACACAAGTGCAAATGTGGTTTCCTGCACCAACACAAGTGCGAAAAGTGGTTTTTCAACACTAACACAAGTGCGAAAAGTGCTTTTTCAACACTAACACAAGTGCGAAAAGTGGTTTTTCCACACTAATACAAGTGCAAAAAGTGGTTTTTCAACACTAACACAAGTGCGAAAAGTGGTTTTTCAACACTAACACAAGAGCGAAAAGTGTTTTTTCCACACTAATACAAGTGCAAATGTGGTTTCCTGCACCAACACAAGTGCGAAAAGTGGTTTTTCAACACTAACACAAGTGCGAAAAGTGGTTTTTCAACACTAACACAAGTGCGAAAAGTGCTTTTTCAACACTAACACAAGTGCGAAAAGTGGTTTTTCCACACTAATACAAGTGCAAAAAGTGGTTTTTCAACACTAACACAAGTGCGAAAAGTGGTTTTTCAACACTAACACAAGAGCGAAAAGTGTTTTTTCCACACTAATACAAGTGCAAATGTGGTTTCCTGCACCAACACAAGTGCGAAAAGTGGTTTTTCAACACTAACACAAGTGCGAAAAGTGGTTTTTCAACACTAACACAAGTGCGAAAAGTGGTTTTTCAACACTAACACAAGTGCGAAAAGTGGTTTTTCAACACTAACACAAGTGCGAAAAGTGGTTTTTCAACACTAACACAAGTGCGAAAAGTGTTTTTTCCACACTAATACAAGTGCAAAAGTGGTTTCCTGCACCAACACAAGTGCGAAAAGTGGTTTTTCAACACTAACACAAGTGCGAAAAGTGGTTTTTCAACACTATCACAAGTGCAAAAAGTGTTTTTTCCACACTAATACAAGTGCAAAAGTGGTTTCCTGCACCAACACAAGTGCAAAAAGTGGTTTTTCAACACTAACACAAGTGCGAAAAGTGGTTTTTCAACACTAACACAAGTGCGAAAAGTGGTTTTTCCACACTAATACAAGTGCAAAAGTGGTTTCCTGCACCAACACAAGTGCGAAAAGTGGTTTTTCAACACTAACACACGTGCGAAAAGTGGTTTTTCAACACTAACACAAGTGCGAAAAGTGGTTTTTCAACACTAACACAAGTGCGAAAAGTGGTTTTTCAACACTAACACAAGTGCGAAAAGTGGTTTTTCCACACTAATACAAGTGCAAAAGTGGTTTCCTGCACCAACACAAGTGCGAAAAGTGGTTTTTCAACACTAACACAAGTGCGAAAAGTGGTTTTTCAACACTATCACAAGTGCAAAAAATGTTTTTTCCACACTAATACAAGTGCAAAAGTGGTTTCCTGCACCAACACAAGTGCGAAAAGTGGTTTTTCAACACTAACACAAGTGCGAAAAGTGGTTTTTCAACACTAACACAATTGCGAAAAGTGTTTTTTCCACACAAATACAAGTGCAAAAGTGGTTTCCTGCACCAACACAAGTGCGAAAAGTGGTTTTTCAACACTAACACAAGTGCGAAAAGTGGTTTTTCAACACTAACACAAGTGCGAAAAGTCGTTTTTCAACACTATCACAAGTGCAAAAAGTGTTTTTTCCACACTAATACAAGTGCAAAAATGGTTTCCTGCACCAACACAAGTGCGAAAAGTGGTTTTTCCACACTAATACAAGTGCAAAAGTGGTTTCCTGCACCAACACAAGTGCGAAAAGTGGTTTTTCAACACTAACACAAGTGCGAAAAGTGGTTTTTCAACACTATCACAAGTGCAAAAAGTGTTTTTTCCACACTAATACAAGTGCAAATGTGGTTTCCTGCACCAACACAGGTGCGAAAAGTGGTTTTTCAACACTAACACAAGTGCGAAAAGTGGTTTTTCAACACTATCACAAGTGCAAAAAGTGGTTTTTCCACACTAATACAAGTGCAAAAGTGGTTTCCTGCACCAACACAAGTGCGAAAAGTGGTTTTTCAACACTAACACAAGTACGAAAAGTGGTTTTTCAACACTAACACAAGTGCGAAAAGTGGTTTTTCAACACTAACACAAGTGCGAAAAGTGGTTTTTCCATACTAATGCAAGTGCAAAAAGTGGTTTCCTGCACCAACACAAGTGCGAAAAGTGGTTTTCAACACTAACACAAGTGCGAAAAGTGTTTTTTCCACACTAATACAAGTGCAAATGTGGTTTCCTGCACCAACACAAGTGCGAAAAGTGGTTTTTCAACACTAACACAAGTGCGAAAAGTTGTTTTTCAACACTAACACAAGTGCGAAATGTGGTTTTTCAACACTAACACAAGTGCGAAAAGTGGTTTTTCAACACTAACACAAGTGCGAAAAGTGGTTTTTCCACACTAACACAATTGCAAAAGTGGTTTCCTGCACCAACACAAGTGCGAAAAGTGGTTTTTCAACACTAACACACGTGCGAAAAGTGGTTTTTCAACACTAACACAAGTGCGAAAAGTGGTTTTTCAACACTAACACAAGTGCGAAAAGTGGTTTTTCCACACTAATACAAGTGCAAAAGTGGTTTCCTGCACCAACACAAGTGCGTAAAGTGGTTTTTCAACACTAACACAAGTGCGAAAAGTGGTTTTTCAACACTATCACAAGTGCAAAAAGTGTTTTTTCCACACTAATACAAGTGCAAAAGTGGTTTCCTGCACCAACACCAGTGCGAAAAGTGGTTTTTCAACACTAACACAAGTGTGAAAAGTGGTTTTTCCACACTAATGCAAGTGCAAAAGTGGTTTCCTGCACCAACACAAGTGCGAAAAGTGGTTTTTCAACACTATCACAAGTGCAAAAAGTGTTTTTTCCACACTAATGCAAGTGCAAAAGTGGTTTCCTGCACCAACACAAGTGCGAAAAGTGGTTTTTCAACACTAACAAGTGCGAAAAGTGGTTTTTCAACACTAACACAAGTGCGAAAAGTAGTTTTTCAACACTAACACAAGTGCAAAAAGTGTTTTTTCCACACTAATACAAGTGCAAAAGTGGTTTCCTGCACCAACACAAGTGCGAAAAGTGGTTTTTCAACACTAACACAAGTGCGAAAAGTGGTTTTTCAACACTAACACAGTTGCGAAAAGTGGTTTTTCAACACTAACACAAGTGCGAAAAGTGGTTTTTCCACACTAATACAAGTGCAAAAGTGGTTTCCTGCACCAACACAAGTGCAAAAAGTGGTTTTTCAACACTAACACAAGTGCGAAAAGTGGTTTTTCAACACTAACACAAGTGCGAAAAGTGGTTTTTCCACACTAATACAAGTGCAAAAGTGGTTTCCTGCACCAACACAAGTGCGAAAAGTGGTTTTTCAACACTAACACACGTGCGAAAAGTGGTTTTTCAACACTAACACAAGTGCGAAAAGTGGTTTTTCAACACTAACACAAGTGCGAAAAGTGGTTTTTCCACACTAATACAAGTGCAAAAGTGGTTTCCTGCACCAACACAAGTGCGAAAAGTGGTTTTTCAACACTAACACAAGTGCGAAAAGTGGTTTTTCAACACTATCACAAGTGTGAAAAGTGGTTTTTTCCACACTAATACAAGTGCAAAAGTGGTTTCCTGCACCAACACAAGTGCGAAAAGTGGTTTTTCCACACTAATACAAGTGCAAAAGTGGTTTCCTGCACCAACACAAGTGCGAAAAGTGGTTTTTCAACACTAACACATGTGCGAAAAGTGATTTTTCAACACTAACACAAGTGCGAAAAGTGGTTTTTCAACACTAACAAGTGCAAAAAGTGGTTTTTCAACACTAACACAAGTGCGAAAAGTGGTTTTTCCACACTAATACATGTGCAAAAGTGGTTTCCTGCACCAACACAAGTGCGAAAAGTCGTTTTTCAACACTAACACAAGTGCGAAAAGTGGTTTTTCAACACTATCACAAGTGCAAAAAATGTTTTTTCCACACTAATACAAGTGCAAAAGTGGTTTCCTGCACCAAC
Source organism: Myxine glutinosa (assembly GCF_964187855.1). NCBI lineage: Eukaryota > Metazoa > Chordata > Myxini > Myxiniformes > Myxinidae > Myxine > Myxine glutinosa. Next base: position 48,317 of record NW_027617292.1, on the reverse strand, counting down.
ACAAGTGCGAAAAGTGGTTTTTCAACACTAACACAAGTGCGAAAAGTGGTTTTTCAACACTAACACAAGTGCGAAAAGTGGTTTTTCAACACTAGCACAATTGCGAAAAGTGTTTTTTACACACAAATACAAGTGCAAAAGTGGTTTCCTGCACCAACACAAGTGCGAAAAGTGGTTTTTCAACACTAAGACAAGTGCGAAAGTGGTTTTTCAACACTATCACAAGTGCAAAAAATGTTTTTTCCTCACTAATACAAGTGCAAAAGTGGTTTCCTGCACCAACACAAGTGCGAAAAGTGGTTTTTCAACACTAACACAAGTGCGAAAAGTGGTTTTTCAACACTAACACAAGTGCGAAAAGTGGTTTTTCAACACTAACACAAGTGCGAAAAGTGTTTTTTCCACACTAATACAAGTGCAAAAGTGGTTTCCTGCACCAACACAAGTGCGAAAAGTGGTTTTCCAACACTAACACAAGTGCAAAAAGTGGTTTTTCAACACTAACACAAGTGCGAAAGTGGTTTTTCAACACTAACACAAGTGCGAAAAGTGGTTTTTCAACACTAACACAAGTGCGAAAAGTGGTTTTTCCACACTAATACAAGTGGAAAAGTGGTTTCCTGCACCAACACAAGTGCGAAAAGTGGTTTTTCAACACTAACACAAGTGCGAAAAGTGGTTTTTCAACACTATCACAATTCCAAAAAGTGTTTTTTCCACACTAATACAAGTGCAAAAGTGGTTTCCTGCACCAACACAAGTGCGAAAAGTGGTTTTTCAACACTAACACAAGTGCGAAAAGTGGTTTTTCAACACTAACACAAGTGCGAAAAGTGGTTTTTCAACACTAACACAAGTGCGAAAAGTGGTTTTTCAACACTAACACAAGTGCGAAAAGTGGTTTTTCCACACTAATACAAGTGCAAAAGTGGTTTCCTGCATCAACACAAGTGCGAAAAGTGGTTTTTCAACACTAACACAAGTGCGAAAAGTGGTTTTTCAACACTAACACAAGTGCGAAAAGTGGTTTTTCAACACTAACACAAGTGCGAAAAGTGGTTTTTCAACACTAACACAAGTGCGAAAAGTGGTTTTTCCACACTAATACAAGTGCAAAAGTGGTTTCCTGCACCAACACAAGTGCGAAAAGTCGTTTTTCAACACTAACACAAGTGCGAAAAGTGGTTTTTCAACACTATCACAAGCGCAAAAAATGTTTTTTCCACACTAATACAAGTGCAAAAGTGGTTTCCTGCACCAACACAAGTGCGAAAAGTGGTTTTTCAACACTAACACAAGTGCGAAAAGTGGTTTTTCAACACTAACACAATTGCAAAAAGTGTTTTTTCCACACAAATACAAGTGCAAAAGTGGTTTCCTGCACCAACACAAGTGCGAAAAGTGGTTTTTCAACACTAACACAAGTGCAAAAAGTGGTTTTTCAACACTAACACAAGTGCGAAAAGTGGTTTTTCAACACTATTACAAGTGCAAAAAGTGTTTTTTCCACACTAATACAAGTGCAAAAGTGGTTTCCTGCACCAACACAAGTGCGAAAAGTGGTTTTTCAACACTAACACAAGTGCGAAAAGTGGTTTTTCAACACTAACACAAGTGCGAAAAGTGGTTTTTCAACACTAACACAAGTGCGAAAAGTGGTTTTTCCACACTAATACAAGTGCAAAAGTGGTTTCCTGCACCAACACAAGTGCGAAAAGTGGTTTTTCAACACTAACACAAGTGCGAAAAGTGGTTTTTCAACACTAACACAAGTGCGAAAAGTGGTTTTTCCACACTAATACAAGTGCAAAAGTGGTTTCCTGCACCAACACAAGTGCGAAAAGTGGTTTTTCAACACTAACACAAGTGCGAAACGTGGTTTTTCAACACTAACACAAGTGCGAAAAGTGTTTTTTCCTGCACTAATACAAGTGCAAATGTGGTTTCCTGCACCAACACAAGTGCAAAAAGTGGTTTTTCAACACTAACACAAGTGCGAAAAGTGGTTTTTCAACACTAACACAAGTGCGAAAAGTAGTTTTTCAACACTAACACAAGTGCGAAATGTGGTCTTTCAACACTAACACAAGTGCGAAAAGTGGTTTTTCAACACTAACACAAGTGCAAAAAGTGGTTTTCCACACTAATACAAGTGCAAAAGTGGTTTCCTGCACCAACACAAGTGCGAAAAGTGGTTTTTCAACACTAACACAAGTGCGAAAAGTGGTTTTTCAACACTATCACAAGTGCAAAAAGTGTTTTTTCCACACTAATACAAGTGCAAAAGTGGTTTCCTGCACCAACACAAGTGCGAAAAGTGGTTTTTCAACACTAACACAAGTGCGAAAAGTGGTTTTTCCACACTAATACAAGTGCAAAAGTGGTTTCCTGCACCAACACAAGTGCGAAAAGTGGTTTTTCAACACTAACACACATGCGAAAAGTGTTTTTTCAACACTAACACAAGTGCGAAAAGTGGTTTTTCAACACTAACACAAGTGCGAAAAGTGGTTTTTCCACACTAATACAAGTGCAAAAGTGGTTTCCTGCACCAACACAAGTACGAAAAGTGGTTTTTCAACACTAACACAAGTGCGAAAAGTGGTTTTTCAACACTAACACAAGTGCGAAAAGTGGTTTTTCAACACTAACACAAGTGCGAAAAGTGGTTTTTCAACACTATCACAAGTGCAAAAAGTGTTTTTTCCACACTAATACAAGTGCAAAAGTGGTTTCCTGCACCAACACAAGTGCGAAAAGTGGTTTTTCAACACTAACACAAGTGCGAAAAGTGGTTTTTCAACACTAACACAAGTGCGAAAAGTGGTTTTTCAACACTATCACAAGTGTGAAAAGTGGTTTTTTCCACACTAATACAAGTGCAAAAGTGGTTTCCTGCACCAACACAAGTGCGAAAAGTGGTTTTTCCACACTAATACAAGTGCAAAAGTGGTTTCCTGCATCAACACAAGTGCGAAAAGTGGTTTTTCAACACTAACACAAGTGCGAAAAGTGATTTTTCAACACTAACACAAGTGCGAAAAGTGGTTTTTCAACACTAACAAGTGCAAAAAGTGGTTTTTCAACACTAACACAAGTGCGAAAAGTGGTTTTTCCACACTAATACATGTGCAAAAGTGGTTTCCTGCACCAACACAAGTGCGAAAAGTCGTTTTTCAACACTAACACAAGTGCGAAAAGTGGTTTTTCAACACTATCACAAGTGCAAAAAATGTTTTTTCCACACTAATACAAGTGCAAAAGTGGTTTCCTGCACCAACACAAGTGCGAAAAGTGGTTTTTCAACACTAACACAAGTGCGAAAAGTGGTTTTTCAACACTAACACAAGTGCGAAAAGTGGTTTTTCAACACTAGCACAATTGCGAAAAGTGTTTTTTCCACACAAATACAAGTGCAAAAGTGGTTTCCTGCACCAACACAAGTGCGAAAAGTGGTTTTTCAACACTAAGACAAGTGCGAAAGTGGTTTTTCAACACTATCACAAGTGCAAAAAATGTTTTTTCCTCACTAATACAAGTGCAAAAGTGGTTTCCTGCACCAACACAAGTGCGAAAAGTGGTTTTTCAACACTAACACAAGTGCGAAAAGTGGTTTTTCAACACTAACACAAGTGCGAAAAGTGGTTTTTCAACACTAACACAAGTGCGAAAAGTGTTTTTTCCACACTAATACAAGTGCAAAAGTGGTTTCCTGCACCAACACAAGTGCGAAATGTGGTTTTCCAACACTAACACAAGTGCAAAAAGTGGTTTTTCAACACTAACACAAGTGCGAAAGTGGTTTTTCAACACTAACACAAGTGCGAAAAGTGGTTTTTCAACACTAACACAAGTGCGAAAAGTGGTTTTTCCACACTAATACAAGTGGAAAAGTGGTTTCCTGCACCAACACAAGTGCGAAAAGTGGTTTTTCAACACTAACACAAGTGCGAAAAGTGGTTTTCAACACTATCACAATTCCAAAAAGTGTTTTTTCCACACTAATACAAGTGCAAAAGTGGTTTCCTGCACCAACACAAGTGCGAAAAGTGGTTTTTCAACACTAACACAAGTGCGAAAAGTGGTTTTTCAACACTAACACAAGTGCGAAAAGTGGTTTTTCAACACTAACACAAGTGCGAAAAGTGGTTTTTCAACACTAACACAAGTGCGAAAAGTGGTTTTTCCACACTAATACAAGTGCAAAAGTGGTTTCCTGCATCAACACAAGTGCGAAAAGTGGTTTTTCAACACTAACACAAGTGCGAAAAGTGGTTTTTCAACACTAACACAAGTGCGAAAAGTGGTTTTTCAACACTAACACAAGTGCGAAAAGTGGTTTTTCAACACTAACACAAGTGCGAAAAGTGGTTTTTCCACACTAATACAAGTGCAAAAGTGGTTTCCTGCACCAACACAAGTGCGAAAAGTCGTTTTTCAACACTAACACAAGTGCGAAAAGTGGTTTTTCAACACTATCACAAGCGCAAAAAATGTTTTTTCCACACTAATACAAGTGTAAAAGTGGTTTCCTGCACCAACACAAGTGCGAAAAGTGGTTTTTCAACACTAACACAAGTGCGAAAAGTGGTTTTTCAACACTAACACAATTGCAAAAAGTGTTTTTTCCACACAAATACAAGTGCAAAAGTGGTTTCCTGCACCAACACAAGTGCGAAAAGTGGTTTTTCAACACTAACACAAGTGCAAAAAGTGGTTTTTCAACACTAACACAAGTGCGAAAAGTGGTTTTTCAACACTATCACAAGTGCAAAAAGTGTTTTTTCCACACTAATACAAGTGCAAAAGTGGTTTCCTGCACCAACACAAGTGCGAAAAGTGGTTTTTCAACACTAACACAAGTGCGAAAAGTGGTTTTTCAACACTAACACAAGTGCGAAAAGTGGTTTTTCAACACTAACACAAGTGCGAAAAGTGGTTTTTCCACACTAATACAAGTGCAAAAGTGGTTTCCTGCACCAACACAAGTGCGAAAAGTGGTTTTCAACACTAACACAAGTGCGAAAAGTGGTTTTTCAACACTAACACAAGTGCGAAAAGTGGTTTTTCCACACTAATACAAGTGCAAAAGTGGTTTCCTGCACCAACACAAGTGCGAAAAGTGGTTTTTCAACACTAACACAAGTGCGAAACGTGGTTTTTCAACACTAACACAAGTGCGGAAAGTGGTTTCCTGCAGCAACACAAGTTCGAAAAGTGGTTTTTCAACACTAACACAAGTGCGAAAAGTGTTTTTTCCACACTAATACAAGTGCAAAAGTGGTTTCCTGCACCAACACAAGTGCGAAAAGTGGTTTTTCAACACAAACACAAGTGCGAAAAGTGGTTTTTCAACACTAACACAAGTGCGAAAAGTGGTTTTTCAACACTATCTCAAGTGCAAAAAGTGTTTTTTCCACACTAATACAAGTGCAAAAGTGGTTTCCTGCACCAACACAAGTGCGAAAAGTGGTTTTTCAACACTAGCACAAGTGCGAAAAGCGGTTTTTCAACACTAACACAAGTGCGAAAAGTGTTTTTTCCACACTAATACAAGTGCAAAAGTGGTTTCCTGCACCAACACAAGTGCGAAAAGTGGCTTTTCAACACTAACACAAGTGCGAAAAGTGGTTTTTCAACACTAACACAAGTGCGAAAAGTGTTTTTTCCACACTCATACAAGTGCAAAAGTGGTTTCCTGCACCAACACAAGTGCGAAAAGTGGTTTTTCAACACTAACACAGGTGCGAAAAGTGGTTTTTCAACACTAACACAAGTGCGAAAAGTGGTTTTTCAACACTATCACAAGTGCAAAACGTGTTTTTTCCACACTAATACAAGTGCAAATGTGGTTTCCTGCACCAACACAAGTGTGAAAAGTGGTTTTTCAACACTAACACAAGTGCGAAAAGTGGTTTTTCAACACTAACACAAGTGCGAAAAGTGGTTTTTCCACACTAATACAAGTGGAAAAGTGGTTTCCTGCACCAACACAAGTGCGAAAAGTGGTTTTTCCACACTAATACAAGTGCAAAAGTGGTTTCCTGCACCAACACAAGTGCGAAAAGTCGTTTTTCAACACTAACACAAGTGCGAAAAGTGGTTTTTCAACACTATCACAAGCGCAAAAAATGTTTTTTCCACACTAATACAAGTGCAAAAGTGGTTTCCTGCACCAACACAAGTGCGAAAAGTGGTTTTTCAACACTAACACAAGTGCGAAAAGTGGTTTTTCAACACTAACACAATTGCAAAAAGTGTTTTTTCCACACAAATACAAGTGCAAAAGTGGTTTCCTGCACCAACACAAGTGCGAAAAGTGGTTTTTCAACACTAACACAAGTGCAAAAAGTGGTTTTTCAACACTAACACAAGTGCGAAAAGTGGTTTTTCAACACTATTACAAGTGCAAAAAGTGTTTTTTCCACACTAATACAAGTGCAAAAGTGGTTTCCTGCACCAACACAAGTGCGAAAAGTGGTTTTTCAACACTAACACAAGTGCGAAAAGTGGTTTTTCAACACTAACACAAGTGCGAAAAGTGGTTTTTCAACACTAACACAAGTGCGAAAAGTGGTTTTTCCACACTAATACAAGTGCAAAAGTGGTTTCCTGCACCAACACAAGTGCGAAAAGTGGTTTTTCAACACTAACACAAGTGCGAAAAGTGGTTTTTCAACACTAACACAAGTGCGAAAAGTGGTTTTTCCACACTAATACAAGTGCAAAAGTGGTTTCCTGCACCAACACAAGTGCGAAAAGTGGTTTTTCAACACTAACACAAGTGCGAAACGTGGTTTTTCAACACTAACACAAGTGCGAAAAGTGTTTTTTCCTGCACTAATACAAGTGCAAATGTGGTTTCCTGCACCAACACAAGTGCAAAAAGTGGTTTTTCAACACTAACACAAGTGCGAAAAGTGGTTTTTCAACACTAACACAAGTGCGAAAAGTAGTTTTTCAACACTAACACAAGTGCGAAATGTGGTCTTTCAACACTAACACAAGTGCGAAAAGTGGTTTTTCAACACTAACACAAGTGCAAAAAGTGGTTTTCCACACTAATACAAGTGCAAAAGTGGTTTCCTGCACCAACACAAGTGCGAAAAGTGGTTTTTCAACACTAACACAAGTGCGAAAAGTGGTTTTTCAACACTATCACAAGTGCAAAAAGTGTTTTTTCCACACTAATACAAGTGCAAAAGTGGTTTCCTGCACCAACACAAGTGCGAAAAGTGGTTTTTCAACACTAACACAAGTGCGAAAAGTGGTTTTTCCACACTAATACAAATGCAAAAGTGGTTTCCTGCACCAACACAAGTGCGAAAAGTGGTTTTTCAACACTAACACACATGCGAAAAGTGTTTTTTCAACACTAACACAAGTGCGAAAAGTGGTTTTTCAACACTAACACAAGTGCGAAAAGTGGTTTTTCCACACTAATACAAGTGCAAAAGTGGTTTCCTGCACCAACACAAGTACGAAAAGTGGTTTTTCAACACTAACACAAGTGCGAAAAGTGGTTTTTCAACACTAACACAAGTGCGAAAAGTGGTTTTTCAACACTAACACAAGTGCGAAAAGTGGTTTTTCAACACTATCACAAGTGCAAAAAGTGTTTTTTCCACACTAATACAAGTGCAAAAGTGGTTTCCTGCACCAACACAAGTGCGAAAAGTGGTTTTTCAACACTAACACAAGTGCGAAAAGTGGTTTTTCAACACTAACACAAGTGCGAAAAGTGGTTTTTCAACACTATCACAAGTGTGAAAAGTGGTTTTTTCCACACTAATACAAGTGCAAAAGTGGTTTCCTGCACCAACACAAGTGCGAAAAGTGGTTTTTCCACACTAATACAAGTGCAAAAGTGGTTTCCTGCATCAACACAAGTGCGAAAAGTGGTTTTTCAACACTAACACAAGTGCGAAAAGTGATTTTTCAACACTAACACAAGTGCGAAAAGTGGTTTTTCAACACTAACAAGTGCAAAAAGTGGTTTTTCAACACTAACACAAGTGCGAAAAGTGGTTTTTCCACACTAATACATGTGCAAAAGTGGTTTCCTGCACCAACACAAGTGCGAAAAGTCGTTTTTCAACACTAACACAAGTGCGAAAAGTGGTTTTTCAACACTATCACAAGTGCAAAAAATGTTTTTTCCACACTAATACAAGTGCAAAAGTGGTTTCCTGCACCAACACAAGTGCGAAAAGTGGTTTTTCAACACTAACACAAGTGCGAAAAGTGGTTTTTCAACACTAACACAAGTGCGAAAAGTGGTTTTTCAACACTAGCACAATTGCGAAAAGTGTTTTTTCCACACAAATACAAGTGCAAAAGTGGTTTCCTGCACCAACACAAGTGCGAAAAGTGGTTTTTCAACACTAAGACAAGTGCGAAAGTGGTTTTTCAACACTATCACAAGTGCAAAAAATGTTTTTTCCTCACTAATACAAGTGCAAAAGTGGTTTCCTGCACCAACACAAGTGCGAAAAGTGGTTTTTCAACACTAACACAAGTGCGAAAAGTGGTTTTTCAACACTAACACAAGTGCGAAAAGTGGTTTTTCAACACTAACACAAGTGCGAAAAGTGTTTTTTCCACACTAATACAAGTGCAAAAGTGGTTTCCTGCACCAACACAAGTGCGAAATGTGGTTTTCCAACACTAACACAAGTGCAAAAAGTGGTTTTTCAACACTAACACAAGTGCGAAAGTGGTTTTTCAACACTAACACAAGTGCGAAAAGTGGTTTTTCAACACTAACACAAGTGCGAAAAGTGGTTTTTCCACACTAATACAAGTGGAAAAGTGGTTTCCTGCACCAACACAAGTGCGAAAAGTGGTTTTTCAACACTAACACAAGTGCGAAAAGTGGTTTTTCAACACTATCACAATTCCAAAAAGTGTTTTTTCCACACTAATACAAGTGCAAAAGTGGTTTCCTGCACCAACACAAGTGCGAAAAGTGGTTTTTCAACACTAACACAAGTGCGAAAAGTGGTTTTTCAACACTAACACAAGTGCGAAAAGTGGTTTTTCAACACTAACACAAGTGCGAAAAGTGGTTTTTCAACACTAACACAAGTGCGAAAAGTGGTTTTTCCACACTAATACAAGTGCAAAAGTGGTTTCCTGCATCAACACAAGTGCGAAAAGTGGTTTTTCAACACTAACACAAGTGCGAAAAGTGGTTTTTCAACACTAACACAAGTGCGAAAAGTGGTTTTTCAACACTAACACAAGTGCGAAAAGTGGTTTTTCAACACTAACACAAGTGCGAAAAGTGGTTTTTCCACACTAATACAAGTGCAAAAGTGGTTTCCTGCACCAACACAAGTGCGAAAAGTCGTTTTTCAACACTAACACAAGTGCGAAAAGTGGTTTTTCAACACTATCACAAGCGCAAAAAATGTTTTTTCCACACTAATACAAGTGTAAAAGTGGATTCCTGCACCAACACAAGTGCGAAAAGTGGTTTTTCAACACTAACACAAGTGCGAAAAGTGGTTTTTCAACACTAACACAATTGCAAAAAGTGTTTTTTCCACACAAATACAAGTGCAAAAGTGGTTTCCTGCACCAACACAAGTGCGAAAAGTGGTTTTTCAACACTAACACAAGTGCAAAAAGTGGTTTTTCAACACTAACACAAGTGCGAAAAGTGGTTTTTCAACACTATCACAAGTGCAAAAAGTGTTTTTTCCACACTAATACAAGTGCAAAAGTGGTTTCCTGCACCAACACAAGTGCGAAAAGTGGTTTTTCAACACTAACACAAGTGCGAAAAGTGGTTTTTCAACACTAACACAAGTGCGAAAAGTGGTTTTTCAACACTAACACAAGTGCGAAAAGTGGTTTTTCCACACTAATACAAGTGCAAAAGTGGTTTCCTGCACCAACACAAGTGCGAAAAGTGGTTTTCAACACTAACACAAGTGCGAAAAGTGGTTTTTCAACACTAACACAAGTGCGAAAAGTGGTTTTTCCACACTAATACAAGTGCAAAAGTGGTTTCCTGCACCAACACAAGTGCGAAAAGTGGTTTTTCAACACTAACACAAGTGCGAAACGTGGTTTTTCAACACTAACACAAGTGCGGAAAGTGGTTTCCTGCAGCAACACAAGTTCGAAAAGTGGTTTTTCAACACTAACACAAGTGCGAAAAGTGTTTTTTCCACACTAATACAAGTGCAAAAGTGGTTTCCTGCACCAACACAAGTGCGAAAAGTGGTTTTTCAACACAAACACAAGTGCGAAAAGTGGTTTTTCAACACTAACACAAGTGCGAAAAGTGGTTTTTCAACACTATCTCAAGTGCAAAAAGTGTTTTTTCCACACTAATACAAGTGCAAAAGTGGTTTCCTGCACCAACACAAGTGCGAAAAGTGGTTTTTCAACACTAGCACAAGTGCGAAAAGCGGTTTTTCAACACTAACACAAGTGCGAAAAGTGTTTTTTCCACACTAATACAAGTGCAAAAGTGGTTTCCTGCACCAACACAAGTGCGAAAAGTGGCTTTTCAACACTAACACAAGTGCGAAAAGTGGTTTTTCAACACTAACACAAGTGCGAAAAGTGTTTTTTCCACACTCATACAAGTGCAAAAGTGGTTTCCTGCACCAACACAAGTGCGAAAAGTGGTTTTTCAACACTAACACAGGTGCGAAAAGTGGTTTTTCAACACTAACACAAGTGCGAAAAGTGGTTTTTCAACACTATCACAAGTGCAAAACGTGTTTTTTCCACACTAATACAAGTGCAAATGTGGTTTCCTGCACCAACACAAGTGTGAAAAGTGGTTTTTCAACACTAACACAAGTGCGAAAAGTGGTTTTTCAACACTAACACAAGTGCGAAAAGTGGTTTTTCCACACTAATACAAGTGGAAAAGTGGTTTCCTGCACCAACACAAGTGCGAAAAGTGGTTTTTCAACACTAACACAAGTGCGAAAAGTGGTTTTTCAACACTATCACAAGTGCAAAAAGTGTTTTTTCCACACTAATACAAGTGCAAAAGTGGTTTCCTGCACCAACACAAGTGCGAAAAGTGGTTTTTCAACACTAACACAAGTGCGAAAAGTGGTTTCTCAACACTAACACAAGTGCGAAAAGTGGTTTTTCCACACTAATACAAGTGCAAAAGTGGTTTCCTGCACCAACACAAGTGCGAAAAGTGGTTTTTCAACACTAACACAAGTGCGAAAAGTGGTTTTTCAACACTAACACAAGTGCGAAAAGTGGTTTTTCAACACTAACACAAGTGCGAAAAGTGGTTTTTCAACACTAACACAAGTGCGAAAAGTGGTTTTTCCACACTAATACAAGTGCAAAAGTGGTTTCCTGCACCAACACAAGTGCGAAAAGTCGTTTTTCAACACTAACACAAGTGCGAAAAGTGGTTTTTCAACACTATCACAAGTGCAAAAAATGTTTTTTCCACACTAATACAAGTGCAAAAGTGGTTTCCTGCACCAACACAAGTGCAAAAAGTGGTTTTTCAACACTAACACAAGTGCGAAAAGTGGTTTTTCAACACTAACACAAGTGCGAAAAGTGGTTTTTCAACACTAACACAATTGCGAAAAGTGTTTTTTCCACACAAATACAAGTGCAAAAGTGGTTTCCTGCACCAACACAAGTGCGAAAAGTGGTTTTTCAACACTAACACAAGTGCGAAAAGTGGTTTTTCAACACTAACACAAGTGCGAAAAGTGGTTTTTCAACACTACCACAAGTGCAAAAAGTGTTTTTTCCACACTAATACAAGTGCAAAAGTGGTTTCCTGCACCAACACAAGTGCGAAAAGTGGTTTTTCAACACTAACACAAGTGTGAAAAGTGGGTTTTCAACACTATCACAAGTGCAAAAAGTGTTTTTTCCCCACTAATACAAGTGCAAAAGTGGTTTCCTGCACCAACACAAGTGCGAAAAGTGTTTTTTCCACACTAATACAAGTGCGAAAAGGGGTTTTTCAACACAAACACAAGTGCGAAAAGTGGTTTTTCAACACTAACACAAGTGCGAAAAGTGGTTTTTCAACACTAACACAAGTGCGAAAAGTGGTTTTTCCACACTAATACAAGTGCGAAAAGTGGTTTTTCAACACAAACACAAGTGCGAAAAGTGGTTTTTCAACACTAACACAAGTGTGAAAAGTGGTTTTTCAACACTAACACAAGTGCGAAAAGTGGTTTTTCAACACTAACACAAGTGCGAAAAGTGTTTTTTCCACACTAATACAAGTACAAAAGTGGTTTCCTGCACCACCACAAGTGCGAAAAGTGGTTTTTCAACACTAGCACAAGTGCGAAAAGTGATTTTTCAACACTAACACAAGTGCGAAAAGTGTTTTTTCCACACTAATACAAGTGCAAAAGTGGTTTCCTGCACCAACACAAGTGCGAAAAGTCGTTTTTCAACACTAACACAAGTGCGAAAAGTGGTTTTTCAACACTATCACAAGTGCAAAAAATGTTTTTTCCACACTAATACAAGTGCAAAAGTGGTTTCCTGCACCAACACAAGTGCAAAAAGTGGTTTTTCAACACTAACACAAGTGCGAAAAGTGGTTTTTCAACACTAACACAAGTGCGAAAAGTGGTTTTTCAACACTAACACAATTGCGAAAAGTGTTTTTTCCACACAAATACAAGTGCAAAAGTGGTTTCCTGCACCAACACAAGTGCGAAAAGTGGTTTTTCAACACTAACACAAGTGCGAAAAGTGGTTTTTCAACACTAACACAAGTGCGAAAAGTGGTTTTTCAACACTACCACAAGTGCAAAAAGTGTTTTTTCCACACTAATACAAGTGCAAAAGTGGTTTCCTGCACCAACACAAGTGCGAAAAGTGGTTTTTCAACACTAACACAAGTGTGAAAAGTGGGTTTTCAACACTATCACAAGTGCAAAAAGTGTTTTTTCCCCACTAATACAAGTGCAAAAGTGGTTTCCTGCACCAACACAAGTGCGAAAAGTGTTTTTTCCACACTAATACAAGTGCGAAAAGGGGTTTTTCAACACAAACACAAGTGCGAAAAGTGGTTTTTCAACACTAACACAAGTGCGAAAAGTGGTTTTTCAACACTAACACAAGTGCGAAAAGTGGTTTTGCCACACTAATACAAGTGCGAAAAGTGGTTTTTCAACACAAACACAAGTGCGAAAAGTGGTTTTTCAACACTAACACAAGTGCGAAAAGTGGTTTTTCAACACTAACACAAGTGCGAAAAGTGGTTTTTCAACACTAACACAAGTGCGAAAAGTGTTTTTTCCACACTAATACAAGTACAAAAGTGGTTTCCTGCACCACCACAAGTGCGAAAAGTGGTTTTTCAACACTAGCACAAGTGCGAAAAGTGGTTTTTCAACACTAACACAAGTGCGAAAAGTGTTTTTTCCACACTAATACAAGTGCAAAAGTGGTTTCCTGCACCAACACAAGTGCGAAAAGTGGCTTTTCAACACTAACACAAGTGCGAAAAGTGGTTTTTCAACACTAACACAAGTGCGAAAAGTGGTTTTTCCACACTAATACAAGTGGAAAAGTGGTTTCCTGCACCAACACAAGTGCGAAAAGTGGTTTTTCAACACTAACACAAGTGCGAAAAGTGGTTTTTCAACACTATCACAAGTGCAAAAAGTGTTTTTTTCCACACTAATACAAGTGCAAAAGTGGTTTCCTGCACCAACACAAGTGCGAAAAGTGGTTTTTCAACACTAACACAAGTGCGAAAAGTGGTTTTTCAACACTAACACAAGTGCGAAAAGTGGTTTTTCAACACTAACACAAGTGCGAAAAGTGGTTTTTCAACACTAACACAAGTGCGAAAAGTGGTTTTTCCACACTAATACAAGTGCAAAAGTGGTTTCCTGCACCAACACAAGTGCGAAAAGTGTTTTTTCCACACTAATACAAGTGCGAAAAGGGGTTTTTCAACACAAACACAAGTGCGAAAAGTGGTTTTTCAACACTAACACAAGTGCGAAAAGTGGTTTTTCAACACTAACACAAGTGCGAAAAGTGGTTTTGCCACACTAATACAAGTGCGAAAAGTGGTTTTTCAACACAAACACAAGTGCGAAAAGTGGTTTTTCAACACTAACACAAGTGCGAAAAGTGGTTTTTCAACACTAACACAAGTGCGAAAAGTGTTTTTTCCACACTAATACAAGTACAAAAGTGGTTTCCTGCACCACCACAAGTGCGAAAAGTGGTTTTTCAACACTAGCACAAGTGCGAAAAGTGGTTTTTCAACACTAACACAAGTGCGAAAAGTGTTTTTTCCACACTAATACAAGTGCAAAAGTGGTTTCCTGCACCAACACAAGTGCGAAAAGTGGCTTTTCAACACTAACACAAGTGCGAAAAGTGGTTTTTCAACACTAACACAAGTGCGAAAAGTGGTTTTTCCACACTAATACAAGTGGAAAAGTGGTTTCCTGCACCAACACAAGTGCGAAAAGTGGTTTTTCAACACTAACACAAGTGCGAAAAGTGGTTTTTCAACACTATCACAAGTGCAAAAAGTGTTTTTTTCCACACTAATACAAGTGCAAAAGTGGTTTCCTGCACCAACACAAGTGCGAAAAGTGGTTTTTCAACACTAACACAAGTGCGAAAAGTGGTTTTTCAACACTAACACAAGTGCGAAAAGTGGTTTTTCAACACTAACACAAGTGCGAAAAGTGGTTTTTCAACACTAACACAAGTGCGAAAAGTGGTTTTTCCACACTAATACAAGTGCAAAAGTGGTTTCCTGCATCAACACAAGTGCGAAAAGTGGTTTTTCAACACTAACACAAGTGCGAAAAGTGGTTTTTCAACACTATCACAAGTGCGAAAAGTGGTTTTTCAACACTAACACAAGTGCGAAAAGTGGTTTTTCCACACTAATACAAGTGCAAAAGTGGTTTCCTGCACCAACACAAGTGCGAAAAGTCGTTTTTCAACACTAACACAAGTGCGAAAAGTGGTTTTTCAACACTATCACAAGGCAAAAAATATTTTTTCCACACTAATACAAGTGCAAAAGTGGTTTCCTGCACCAACACAAGTGCGAAAAGTGGTTTTTCAACACTAACACAAGTGCGAAAAGTGGTTTTTCAACACTAATACAAGTGCAAAAGTGGTTTCCTGCACCAACACAAGTGCGAAAAGTGGTTTTTCAACACTATCACAAGTGCAAAAAGTGTTTTTTCCACACTAATACAAGTGCAAATGTGGTTTCCTGCACCAACACAGGTGCGAAAAGTGGTTTTTCAACACTAACACAAGTGCGAAAAGTGGTTTTTCAACACTATCACAAGTGCAAAAAGTGGTTTTTCCACACTAATACAAGTGCAAATGTGGTTTCCTGCACCAACACAAGTGCGAAAAGTGGTTTTTCAACACTAACACATGTGCGAAAAGTGGTTTTTCAACACTAACACAAGTGCGAAAAGTGGTTTTTCCACACTAATACAAGTGCAAAAAGTGGTTTCCTGCACCAACACAAGTGCGAAAAGTGGTTTTCAACACTAACACAAGTGCGAAAAGTGGTTTTTCAACACTAACACAAGTGCGAAAAGTGTTTTTTCCTGCACTAATACAAGTGCAAATGTGGTTTCCTGCACCAACACAAGTGCAAAAAGTCGTTTTTCAACACTAACACAAGTGCGAAAAGTGGTTTTTCAACACTATCACAAGCGCAAAAAATGTTTTTTTCACACTAATACAAGTGCCAAAGTGGTTTCCTGCACCAACACAAGTGCGAAAGTGGTTTTTCAACACTAACACAAGTGCGAAAAGTGGTTTTTCAACACTAACACAATGCAAAAAGTGTTTTTTCCACACAAATACAAGTGCAAAAGTGGTTTCCTGCACCAACACAAGTGCGAAAAGTGGTTTTTCAACACTAACACAAGTGCAAAAAGTGTTTTTCAACACTAACACAAGTGCGAAAAGTGGTTTTTCAACACTATCACAAGTGCAAAAAGTGTTTTTTCACACTAATACAAGTGCAAAAGTGGTTTCCTGCACCAACACAAGTGCGAAAAGTGGTTTTTCAACACTAACCCAAGTGCGAAAAGTGGTTTTTCAACACTAACACAAGTGCGAAAAGTGGTTTTTCAACACTAACACAAGTGCGAAAAGTGGTTTTTCCACACTAATACAAGTGCAAAAGTGGTTTCCTGCACAACACAAGTGCGAAAAGTGGTTTTTCAACACTAACACAAGTGCGAAAAGTGGTTTTTCAACACTAACACAAGTGCGAAAAGTGTTTTTTCCACACTAATACAAGTGCAAAAGTGGTTTCCTGCACCAACACAAGTGCGAAAAGTGGTTTTTCAACACTAACACAAGTGCGAAACGTGGTTTTTCAACACTAACACAAGTGCGGAAAGTGGTTTCCTGCAGCAACACAAGTTCGAAAAGTGGTTTTTCAACACTAACACAAGTGCGAAAAGTGTTTTTTCCACACTAATACAAGTGCAAAAGTGGTTTCCTGCACCAACACAAGTGCGAAAAGTGGTTTTTCAACACAACACAAGTGCGAAAAGTGGTTTTTCAACACTAACACAAGTGCGAAAAGTGGTTTTTCAACACTATCTCAAGTGCAAAAAGTGTTTTTTCCACACTAATACAAGTGCAAAAGTGGTTTCCTGCACCAACACAAGTGCGAAAAGTGGTTTTTCAACACTAGCACAAGTGCGAAAAGTGGTTTTTCAACACTAACACAAGTGCGAAAAGTGTTTTTTCCACACTAATACAAGTGCAAAAGTGGTTTCCTGCACCAACACAAGTGCGAAAAGTGGCTTTTCAACACTAACACAAGTGCGAAAAGTGGTTTTTCAACACTAACACAAGTGCGAAAAGTGTTTTTTCCACACTAATACAAGTGCAAAAGTGGTTTTCCTGCACCAACACAAGTGCGAAAAGTGGTTTTTCAACACTAACACAGGTGCGAAAAGTGGTTTTTCAACACTAACACAAGTGCGAAAAGTGGTTTTTCAACACTATCACAAGTGCAAAACGTGTTTTTTCCACACTAATACAAGTGCAAATGTGGTTTCCTGCACCAACACAAGTGTGAAAAGTGGTTTTTCAACACTACAACAAGTGCGAAAAGTGGTTTTTCAACACTAACACAAGTGCGAAAGTGGTTTTTCCACACTAATACAAGTGGAAAAGTGGTTTCCTGCACCAACACAAGTGCGAAAAGTGGTTTTTCAAACACTAACACAAGTGCGAAAAGTGGTTTTTCAACACGAACACAAGTGCAAAAAGTGTTTTTTCCACACTAATACAAGTGCAAAAGTGGTTTCCTGCACCAACACAAGTGCGAAAAGTGGTTTTTCAACACTAACACAAGTGCGAAAAGTGGTTACTCAACACTAACACAAGTGCGAAAAGTGGTTTTTTCCACACTAATACAAGTGCAAAAGTGGTTTCCTGCACCAACACAAGTGCGAAAAGTGGTTTTTCAACACTAACACAAGTGCGAAAAGTGGTTTTTCAACACTAACACAAGTGCGAAAAGTGGTTTTTCAACACGAACACAAGTGCGAAAAGTGGTTTTTCAACACTAACACAAGTGCGAAAAGTGGTTTTTCCACACTAATACAAGTGCAAAAGTGGTTTCCTGCACCAACACAAGTGCGAAAAGTCGTTTTTCAACACTAACACAAGTGCGAAAAGTGGTTTTTCAACACTATCACAAGTGCAAAAAATGTTTTTTCCACACTAATACAAGTGCAAAAGTGGTTTCCTGCACCAACACAAGTGCAAAAAGTGGTTTTTCAACACTAACACAAGTGCGAAAAGTGGTTTTTCAACACTAACACAAGTGCGAAAAGTGGTTTTTCAACACTAACACAATTGCGAAAAGTGTTTTTTCCACACAAATACAAGTGCAAAAGTGGTTTCCTGCACCAACACAAGTGCGAAAAGTGGGTTTTTCAACACTAACACAAGTGCGAAAAGTGGTTTTTCAACACTAACACAAGTGCGAAAAGTGGTTTTTCAACACTACCACAAGTGTAAAAAGTGTTTTTTCCACACTAATACAAGTGCAAAAGTGGTTTCCTGCACCAACACAAGTGCGAAAAGTGGTTTTTCAACACTAACACAAGTGCGAAAAGTGGTTTTTCCACACTAATACAAGTGCAAAAGTGGTTTCCTGCACCAACACAAGTGCGAAAAGTGGTTTTTCAACACTAACACAAGTGTGAAAAGTGGGTTTTCAACACTATCACAAGTGCAAAAAGTGTTTTTTCCCCACTAATACAAGTGCAAAAGTGGTTTCCTGCACCAACACAAGTGCGAAAAGTGTTTTTTCCACACTAATACAAGTGCGAAAAGGGGTTTTTCAACACAAACACAAGTGCGAAAAGTGGTTTTTCAACACGAACACAAGTGCGAAAAGTGGTTTTCAACACTAACACAAGTGCGAAAAGTGGTTTTTCCACACTAATACAAGTGCGAAAAGTGGTTTTTCAACACAAACACAAGTGCGAAAAGTGGTTTTTCAACACTAACACAAGTGCGAAAAGTGGTTTTTCAACACTAACACAAGTGCGAAAAGTGGTTTTTCAACACTAACACAAGTGCGAAAAGTGTTTTTTTCCACACTAATACAAGTACAAAAGTGGTTTCCTGCACCACCACAAGTGCGAAAAGTGGTTTTTCAACACTAGCACAAGTGCGAAAAGTGGTTTTTCAACGCTAACACAAGTGCGAAAAGTGTTTTTTCCACACTAATACAAGTGCAAAAGTGGTTTCCTGCACCAACACAAGTGCGAAAAGTGGCTTTTCAACACTAACACAAGTGCGAAAAGTGGTTTTTCAACACTAACACAAGTGCGAAAAGTGGTTTTTCCACACTAATACAAGTGGAAAAGTGGTTTCCTGCTCCAACACAAGTGCGAAAAGTGGTTTTTCAACACTAACACAAGTGCGAAAAGTGGTTTTTCAACACTATCACAAGTGCAAAAAGTGTTTTTTTCCACACTAATACAAGTGCAAAAGTGGTTTCCTGCACCAACACAAGTGCGAAAAGTGGTTTTTCAACACTAACACAAGTGCGAAAAGTGGTTTTTCAACACTAACACAAGTGCGAAAAGTGGTTTTTCAACACTAACACAAGTGCGAAAAGTGGTTTTTCAACACTAACACAAGTGCGAAAAGTGGTTTTTCCACACTAATACAAGTGCAAAAGTGGTTTCCTGCATCAACACAAGTGCGAAAAGTGGTTTTTCAACACTAATACAAGTGCGAAAAGTGGTTTTTCAACACTATCACAAATGCGAAAAGTGGTTTTTCAACACTAACACAAGTGCGAAAAGTGGTTTTTCCACACTAATACAAGTGCAAAAGTGGTTTCCTGCACCAACACAAGTGCGAAAAGTCGTTTTTCAACACTAACACAAGTGCGAAAAGTGGTTTTTCAACACTATCACAAGGCAAAAAATATTTTTTCCACACTAATACAAGTGCAAAAGTGGTTTCCTGCACCAACACAAGTGCGAAAAGTGGTTTTTCAACACTAACACAAGTGCGAAAAGTGGTTTTTCAACACTAATACAAGTGCAAAAGTGGTTTCCTGCACCAACACAAGTGCGAAAAGTGGTTTTTCAACACTATCACAAGTGCAAAAAGTGTTTTTTCCACACTAATACAAGTGCAAATGTGGTTTCCTGCACCAACACAGGTGCGAAAAGTGGTTTTTCAACACTAACACAAGTGCGAAAAGTGGTTTTTCAACACTATCACAAGTGCAAAAAGTGGTTTTTCCACACTAATACAAGTGCAAATGTGGTTTCCTGCACCAACACAAGTGCGAAAAGTGGTTTTTCAACACTAACACATGTGCGAAAAGTGGTTTTTCAACACTAACACAAGTGCGAAAAGTGGTTTTTCCACACTAATACAAGTGCAAAAAGTGGTTTCCTGCACCAACACAAGTGCGAAAAGTGGTTTTCAACACTAACACAAGCGCGAAAAGTGGTTTTTCAATACTAACACAAGTGCGAAAAGTGTTTTTTCCTGCACTAATACAAGTGCAAATGTGGTTTCCTGCACCAACACAAGTGCAAAAAGTGGTTTTTTCAACACTAACACAAGTGCGAAAAGTGGTTTTTCAACACTAACACAAGTGCGAAAAGTAGTTTTTCAACACTAACACAAGTGCGAAATGTGGTCTTTCAACACTAACACAAGTGCGAAAAGTGGTTTTTCAACACTGACACAAGTGCAAAAAGTGGTTTTTCCACACTAATACAAGTGCGAAAGTGGTTTCCTGCACCAACACAAGTGCGAAAAGTGGTTTTTCAACACTAACACAAGTGCGAAAAGTGGTTTTTCAACACTATCACAAGTGCAAAAAGTGTTTTTTCCACACTAATACAAGTGCAAAAGTGGTTTCCTGCACCAACACAAGTGCGAAAAGTGGTTTTTCAACACTAACACAAGTGCGAAAAGTGGTTTTTCCACACTAATACAAGTGCAAAAGTGGTTTCCTGCACCAACACAAGTGCGAAAAGTGGTTTTTCAACACTAACACACATGCGAAAAGTGTTTTTTCAACACTAACACAAGTGCGAAAAGTGGTTTTTCAACACTAACACAAGTGCGAAAAGTGGTTTTTCCACACTAATACAAGTGCAAAAGTGGTTTCCTGCACCAAAACAAGTACGAAAAGTGGTTTTTCAACACTAACACAAGTGCGAAAAGTGGTTTTTCAACACTAACACAAGTGCGAAAAGTGGTTTTTCAACACTAACACAAGTGCGAAAAGTGGTTTTTCAACACTATCACAAGTGCAAAAAGTGTTTTTTCCACACTAATACAAGTGCAAAAGTGGTTTCCTGCACCAACACAAGTGCGAAAAGTGGTTTTTCAACACTAACACAAGTGCGAAAAGTGGTTTTTCAACACTAACACAAGTGCGAAAAGTGGTTTTTCAACACTATCACAAGTGTGAAAAGTGGTTTTTTCCACACTAATACAAGTGCAAAAGTGGTTTCCTGCACCAACACAAGTGCGAAAAGTGGTTTTTCCACACTAATACAAGTGCAAAAGTGGTTTCCTGCACCAACACAAGTGCGAAAAGTGGTTTTTCAACACTAACACAAGTGCGAAAAGTGATTTTTCAACACTAACACAAGTGCGAAAAGTGGTTTTTCAACACTAACAAGTGCAAAAAGTGGTTTTTCAACACTAACACAAGTGCGAAAAGTGGTTTTTCCACACTAATACATGTGCAAAAGTGGTTTCCTGCACCAACACAAGTGCGAAAAGTCGTTTTTCAACACTAACACAAGTGCGAAAAGTGGTTTTTCAACACTATCACAAGTGCAAAAAATGTTTTTTTCCACACTAATACAAGTGCAAAAGTGGTTTCCTGCACCAACACAAGTGCGAAAAGTGGTTTTTCAACACTAACACAAGTGCGAAAAGTGGTTTTTCAACACTAACACAAGTGCGAAAAGTGGTTTTTCAACACTAGCACAATTGCGAAAAGTGTTTTTTCCACACAAATACAAGTGCAAAAGTGGTTTCCTGCACCAACACAAGTGCGAAAAGTGGTTTTTCAACACTAAGACAAGTGCGAAAGTGGTTTTTCAACACTATCACAAGTGCAAAAAATGTTTTTTCCTCACTAATACAAGTGCAAAAGTGGTTTCCTGCACCAACACAAGTGCGAAAAGTGGTTTTTCAACACTAACACAAGTGCGAAAAGTGGTTTTTCAACACTAACACAAGTGCGAAAAGTGGTTTTTCAACACTAACACAAGTGCGAAAAGTGTTTTTTCCACACTAATACAAGTGCAAAAGTGGTTTCCTGCACCAACACAAGTGCGAAAAGTGGTTTTCCAACACTAACACAAGTGCAAAAAGTGGTTTTTCAACACTAACACAAGTGCGAAAGTGGTTTTTCAACACTAACACAAGTGCGAAAAGTGGTTTTTCCACACTAATACAAGTGGAAAAGTGGTTTCCTGCACCAACACAAGTGCGAAAAGTGGTTTTTCAACACTAACACAAGTGCGAAAAGTGGTTTTTCAACACTATCACAATTCCAAAAAGTGTTTTTTCCACACTAATACAAGTGCAAAAGTGGTTTCCTGCACCAACACAAGTGCGAAAAGTGGTTTTTCAACACTAACACAAGTGCGAAAAGTGGTTTTTCAACACTAACACAAGTGCGAAAAGTGGTTTTTCAACACTAACACAAGTGCGAAAAGTGGTTTTTCAACACTAACACAAGTGCGAAAAGTGGTTTTTCCACACTAATACAAGTGCAAAAGTGGTTTCCTGCATCAACACAAGTGCGAAAAGTGGTTTTTCAACACTAACACAAGTGCGAAAAGTGGTTTTTCAACACTAACACAAGTGCGAAAAGTGGTTTTTCAACACTAACACAAGTGCGAAAAGTGGTTTTCAACACTAACACAAGTGCGAAAAGTGGTTTTTCCACACTAATACAAGTGCAAAAGTGGTTTCCTGCACCAACACAAGTGCGAAAAGTCGTTTTTCAACACTAACACAAGTGCGAAAAGTGGTTTTTCAACAATATCACAAGCGCAAAAAATGTTTTTTCCACACTAATACAAGTGCAAAAGTGGTTTCCTGCAACAACACAAGTGCGAAAAGTGGTTTTTCACACTAACACAAGTGCGAAAAGTGGTTTTTCAACACTAACACAATTGCCAAAAAGTGTTTTTTTCCACACAAATACAAGTGCAAAAGTGGTTTCCTGCACCAACACAAGTGCGAAAAGTGGTTTTTCAACACTAACACAAGTGCAAAAGTGGTTTTTCAACACTAACACAAGTGCGAAAAGTGGTTTTTCAACACTATCACAAGTGCAAAAAGTGTTTTTTCACACACTAATAACGGTGCAAAAGTGGTTTCCTGCACCAACACAAGTGCGAAAAGTGGTTTTTCAACACTAACACAAGTGCGAAAAGTGGTTTTTCACACTAACACAAGTGCGAAAAGTGTTTTTTCAACACTAACACAAGTGCGAAAAGTGGTTTTCCACACTAATACAAGTGCAAAAGTGGTTTCCTGCACCAACACAAGTGCGAAAAGTGGTTTTCAACACTAACACAAGTGCGAAAAGTGGTTTTTCAACACTAACACAAGTGCGAAAAGTGGTTTTTCCACACTAATACAAGTGCAAAAGTGGTTTCCTGCACCAACACAAGTGCGAAAAGTGGTTTTTCAACACTAACACAAGTGCGAAAAGTGGTTTTTCAACACTAACACAGGTGCGAAAAGTGGTTTTTCAACACTAACACAAGTGCGAAAGTGGTTTTTCAACACTATCACAAGTGCAAAACGTGTTTTTTCCACACTAATACAAGTGCAAATGTGGTTTCCTGCACCAACACAAGTGTGAAAAGTGGTTTTTCAACACTAACACAAGTGCGAAAAGTGGTTTTTCAACACTAACACAAGTGCGAAAAGTGGTTTTTCCACCACTAATACAAGTGAAAAGTGGTTTCCTGCACCAACACAAGTGCGAAAAGTGGTTTTTCAACACTAACACAAGTGCGAAAAGTGGTTTTTCAACACTATCACAAGTGCAAAAAGTGTTTTTTCCACACTAATACAAGTGCAAAAGTGGTTTCCTGCACCAACACAAGTGCGAAAAGTGGTTTTTCAACACTAACACAAGTGCGAAAAGTGGTTACTCAACACTAACACAAGTGCGAAAAGTGGTTTTTTCCACACTAATACAAGTGCAAAAGTGGTTTCCTGCCACCAACACAAGTGCGAAAAGTGTTTTTCAACACTAACAACACTAACACAAGTGCGAAAAGTGGTTTTTCAACACTAACACAAGTGCGAAAAGTGGTTTTTCAACACGAACACAAGTGCGAAAAGTGGTTTTTCAACACTAACACAAGTGCGAAAAGTGGTTTTTTCCACACTAATACAAGTGCAAAAGTGGTTTCCTGCACCAACACAAGTGCGAAAAGTCGTTTTTCAACACTAACACAAGTGCGAAAAGTGGTTTTTCAACACTATCACAAGTGCAAAAAATGTTTTTTCCACACTAATACAAGTGCAAAAGTGGTTTCCTGCACCAACACAAGTGCAAAAAGTGGTTTTTCAACACTAACACAAGTGCGGTTTCCTGCACCAACACAAGTGTGAAAAGTGGTTTTTCAACACTAACACAAGTGCGAAAAGTGGTTTTTCAACACTAACACAAGTGCGAAAAGTGGTTTTTCCACACTAATACAAGTGCAAAAGTGGTTTCCTGCACCAACACAAGTGCGAAAAGTCGTTTTTCAACACTAACACAAGTGCGAAAAGTGGTTTTTCAACACTATCACAAGCGCAAAAAATGTTTTTTCCACACTAATACAAGTGCAAAAGTGGTTTCCTGCACCAACACAAGTGCGAAAAGTGGTTTTTCAACACTAACACAAGTGCGAAAAGTGGTTTTTCAACACTAACACAATTGCAAAAAGTGTTTTTTCCACACAAATACAAGTGCAAAAGTGGTTTCCTGCACCAACACAAGTGCGAAAAGTGGTTTTTCAACACTAACACAAGTGCAAAAAGTGGTTTTTCAACACTAACACAAGTGCGAAAAGTGGTTTTTCAACACTATCACAAGTGCAAAAAGTGTTTTTTCCACACTAATACAAGTGCAAAAGTGGTTTCCTGCACCAACACAAGTGCGAAAAGTGGTTTTTCAACACTAACACAAGTGCGAAAAGTGGTTTTTCAACACTAACACAAGTGCGAAAAGTGGTTTTTCAACACTAACACAAGTGCGAAAAGTGGTTTTTCCACACTAATACAAGTGCAAAAGTGGTTTCCTGCACCAACACAAGTGCGAAAAGTGGTTTTTCAACACTAACACAAGTGCGAAAAGTGGTTTTTCAACACTAACACAAGTGCGAAAAGTGGTTTTTCCACACTAATACAAGTGCAAAAGTGGTTTCCTGCACCAACACAAGTGCGAAAAGTGGTTTTTCAACACTAACACAAGTGCGAAACGTGGTTTTTCAACACTAACACAAGTGCGGAAAGTGGTTTCCTGCAGCAACACAAGTGCGAAAAGTGGTTTTTCAACACTAACACAAGTGCGAAAAGTGTTTTTTCCACACTAATACAAGTGCAAAAGTGGTTTCCTGCACCAACACAAGTGCGAAAAGTGGTTTTTCAACACAAACACAAGTGCGAAAAGTGGTTTTTCAACACTAACACAAGTGCGAAAAGTGGTTTTTCAACACTATCTCAAGTGCAAAAAGTGTTTTTTCCACACTAATACAAGTGCAAAAGTGGTTTCCTGCACCAACACAAGTGCGAAAAGTGGTTTTTCAACACTAGCACAAGTGCGAAAAGTGGTTTTTCAACACTAACACAAGTGCGAAAAGTGTTTTTTCCACACTAATACAAGTGCAAAAGTGGTTTCCTGCACCAACACAAGTGCGAAAAGTGGCTTTTCAACACAAGTGCGAAAAGTGGTTTTTCAACACTAACACAAGTGCGAAACGTGGTTTTTCAACACTAACACAAGTGCGGAAAGTGGTTTCCTGCACCAACACAAGTGCGAAAAGTGGCTTTTCAACACAAGTGCGAAAAGTGGTTTTTCAACACTAACACAAGTGCGAAACGTGGTTTTTCAACACTAACACAAGTGCGAAAAGTGGTTTTTCAACACTAACACAAGTGCGAAAAGTGGTTTTTCCACACTAATACAAGTGCAAAAGTGGTTTCCTGCACCAACACAAGTGCGAAAAGTCGTTTTTCAACACTAACACAAGTGCGAAAAGTGGTTTTTCAACACTATCACAAGTGCAAAAAATGTTTTTTCCACACTAATACAAGTGCAAAAGTGGTTTCCTGCACCAACACAAGTGCAAAAAGTGGTTTTTCAACACTAACACAAGTGCGAAAAGTGGTTTTTCAACACTAACACAAGTGCGAAAAGTGGTTTTTCAACACTAACACAATTGCGAAAAGTGTTTTTTCCACACAAATACAAGTGCAAAAGTGGTTTCCTGCACCAACACAAGTGCGAAAAGTGGTTTTTCAACACTAACACAAGTGCGAAAAGTGGTTTTTCAACACTAACACAAGTGCGAAAAGTGGTTTTTCAACACTACCACAAGTGCAAAAAGTGTTTTTTCCACACTAATACAAGTGCAAAAGTGGTTTCCTGCACCAACACAAGTGCGAAAAGTGGTTTTTCAACACTAACACAAGTGCGAAAAGTGGTTTTTCCACACTAATACAAGTGCAAAAGTGGTTTCCTGCACCAACACAAGTGCGAAAAGTGGTTTTTCAACACTAACACAAGTGTGAAAAGTGGGTTTTCAACACTATCACAAGTGCAAAAAGTGTTTTTTCCCCACTAATACAAGTGCAAAAGTGGTTTCCTGCACCAACACAAGTGCGAAAAGTGTTTTTTCCACACTAGTACAAGTGCGAAAAGGGGTTTTTCAACACAAACACAAGTGCGAAAAGTGGTTTTTCAACACGAACACAAGTGCGAAAAGTGGTTTTCAACACTAACACAAGTGCGAAAAGTGGTTTTTCCACACTAATACAAGTGCGAAAAGTGGTTTTTCAACACAAACACAAGTGCGAAAAGTGGTTTTTCAACACCACCACAAGTGCGAAAAGTGGTTTTTCAACACTAGCACAAGTGCGAAAAGTGGTTTTTCAACACTAACACAAGTGCGAAAAGTGTTTTTTCCACACTAATACAAGTGCAAAAGTGGTTTCCTGCACCAACACAAGTGCGAAAAGTGGCTTTTCAACACTAACACAAGTGCGAAAAGTGGTTTTTCAACACTAACACAAGTGCGAAAAGTGGTTTTTCCACACTAATACAAGTGGAAAAGTGGTTTCCTGCACCAACACAAGTGCGAAAAGTGGTTTTTCAACACTAACACAAGTGCGAAAAGTGGTTTTTCAACACTATCACAAGTGCAAAAAGTGTTTTTTTCCACACTAATACAAGTGCAAAAGTGGTTTCCTGCACCAACACAAGTGCGAAAAGTGGTTTTTCAACACTAACACAAGTGCGAAAAGTGGTTTTTCAACACTAACACAAGTGCGAAAAGTGGTTTTTCAACACTAACACAAGTGCGAAAAGTGGTTTTTCAACACTAACACAAGTGCGAAAAGTGGTTTTTCCACACTAATACAAGTGCAAAAGTGGTTTCCTGCATCAACACAAGTGCGAAAAGTGGTTTTTCAACACTAACACAAGTGCGAAAAGTGGTTTTTCAACACTATCACAAGTGCGAAAAGTGGTTTTTCAACACTAACACAAGTGCGAAAAGTGGTTTTTCCACACTAATACAAGTGCAAAAGTGGTTTCCTGCACCAACACAAGTGCGAAAAGTCGTTTTTCAACACTAACACAAGTGCGA
The DNA here is from genome assembly GCF_964187855.1 of Myxine glutinosa. Classification (NCBI taxonomy): domain Eukaryota; kingdom Metazoa; phylum Chordata; class Myxini; order Myxiniformes; family Myxinidae; genus Myxine; species Myxine glutinosa. Next base: position 20,925 of record NW_027617292.1, on the reverse strand, counting down.
AAAGTGGTTTTTCAACACTATCACAAGGCAAAAAATATTTTTTCCACACTAATACAAGTGCAAAAGTGGTTTCCTGCACCAACACAAGTGCGAAAAGTGGTTTTTCAACACTAACACAAGTGCGAAAAGTGGTTTTTCAACACTAATACAAGTGCAAAAGTGGTTTCCTGCACCAACACAAGTGCGAAAAGTGGTTTTTCAACACTATCACAAGTGCAAAAAGTGTTTTTTCCACACTAATACAAGTGCAAATGTGGTTTCCTGCACCAACACAGGTGCGAAAAGTGGTTTTTCAACACTAACACAAGTGCGAAAAGTGGTTTTTCAACACTATCACAAGTGCAAAAAGTGGTTTTTCCACACTAATACAAGTGCAAATGTGGTTTCCTGCACCAACACAAGTGCGAAAAGTGGTTTTTCAACACTAACACATGTGCGAAAAGTGGTTTTTCAACACTAACACAAGTGCGAAAAGTGGTTTTTCCACACTAATACAAGTGCAAAAAGTGGTTTCCTGCACCAACACAAGTGCGAAAAGTGGTTTTCAACACTAACACAAGTGCGAAAAGTGGTTTTTCAATACTAACACAAGTGCGAAAAGTGTTTTTTCCTGCACTAATACAAGTGCAAATGTGGTTTCCTGCACCAACACAAGTGCAAAAAGTGGTTTTTCAACACTAACACAAGTGCGAAAAGTGGTTTTTCAACACTAACACAAGTGCGAAAAGTAGTTTTTCAACACTAACACAAGTGCGAAATGTGGTCTTTCAACACTAACACAAGTGCGAAAAGTGGTTTTTCAACACTAACACAAGTGCAAAAAGTGGTTTTTCCACACTAATACAAGTGCAAAAGTGGTTTCCTGCACCAACACAAGTGCGAAAAGTGGTTTTTCAACACTAACACAAGTGCGAAAAGTGGTTTTTCAACACTATCACAAGTGCAAAAAGTGTTTTTTCCACACTAATACAAGTGCAAAAGTGGTTTCCTGCACCAACACAAGTGCGAAAAGTGGTTTTTCAACACTAACACAAGTGCGAAAAGTGGTTTTTCCACACTAATACAAGTGCAAAAGTGGTTTCCTGCACCAACACAAGTGCGAAAAGTGGTTTTTCAACACTAACACACATGCGAAAAGTGTTTTTTCAACACTAACACAAGTGCGAAAAGTGGTTTTTCAACACTAACACAAGTGCGAAAAGTGGTTTTTCCACACTAATACAAGTGCAAAAGTGGTTTCCTGCACCAAAACAAGTACGAAAAGTGGTTTTTCAACACTAACACAAGTGCGAAAAGTGGTTTTTCAACACTAACACAAGTGCGAAAAGTGGTTTTTCAACACTAACACAAGTGCGAAAAGTGGTTTTTCAACACTATCACAAGTGCAAAAAGTGTTTTTTCCACACTAATACAAGTGCAAAAGTGGTTTCCTGCACCAACACAAGTGCGAAAAGTGGTTTTTCAACACTAACACAAGTGCGAAAAGTGGTTTTTCAACACTAACACAAGTGCGAAAAGTGGTTTTTCAACACTATCACAAGTGTGAAAAGTGGTTTTTTCCACACTAATACAAGTGCAAAAGTGGTTTCCTGCACCAACACAAGTGCGAAAAGTGGTTTTTCCACACTAATACAAGTGCAAAAGTGGTTTCCTGCACCAACACAAGTGCGAAAAGTGGTTTTTCAACACTAACACAAGTGCGAAAAGTGATTTTTCAACACTAACACAAGTGCGAAAAGTGGTTTTTCAACACTAACAAGTGCAAAAAGTGGTTTTTCAACACTAACACAAGTGCGAAAAGTGGTTTTTCCACACTAATACATGTGCAAAAGTGGTTTCCTGCACCAACACAAGTGCGAAAAGTCGTTTTTCAACACTAACACAAGTGCGAAAAGTGGTTTTTCAACACTATCACAAGTGCAAAAAATGTTTTTTCCACACTAATACAAGTGCAAAAGTGGTTTCCTGCACCAACACAAGTGCGAAAAGTGGTTTTTCAACACTAACACAAGTGCGAAAAGTGGTTTTTCAACACTAACACAAGTGCGAAAAGTGGTTTTTCAACACTAGCACAATTGCGAAAAGTGTTTTTTCCACACAAATACAAGTGCAAAAGTGGTTTCCTGCACCAACACAAGTGCGAAAAGTGGTTTTTCAACACTAAGACAAGTGCGAAAGTGGTTTTTCAACACTATCACAAGTGCAAAAAATGTTTTTTCCTCACTAATACAAGTGCAAAAGTGGTTTCCTGCACCAACACAAGTGCGAAAAGTGGTTTTTCAACACTAACACAAGTGCGAAAAGTGGTTTTTCAACACTAACACAAGTGCGAAAAGTGGTTTTTCAACACTAACACAAGTGCGAAAAGTGTTTTTTCCACACTAATACAAGTGCAAAAGTGGTTTCCTGCACCAACACAAGTGCGAAAAGTGGTTTTCCAACACTAACACAAGTGCAAAAAGTGGTTTTTCAACACTAACACAAGTGCGAAAGTGGTTTTTCAACACTAACACAAGTGCGAAAAGTGGTTTTTCCACACTAATACAAGTGGAAAAGTGGTTTCCTGCACCAACACAAGTGCGAAAAGTGGTTTTTCAACACTAACACAAGTGCGAAAAGTGGTTTTTCAACACTATCACAATTCCAAAAAGTGTTTTTTCCACACTAATACAAGTGCAAAAGTGGTTTCCTGCACCAACACAAGTGCGAAAAGTGGTTTTTCAACACTAACACAAGTGCGAAAAGTGGTTTTTCAACACTAACACAAGTGCGAAAAGTGGTTTTTCAACACTAACACAAGTGCGAAAAGTGGTTTTTCAACACTAACACAAGTGCGAAAAGTGGTTTTTCCACACTAATACAAGTGCAAAAGTGGTTTCCTGCATCAACACAAGTGCGAAAAGTGGTTTTTCAACACTAACACAAGTGCGAAAAGTGGTTTTTCAACACTAACACAAGTGCGAAAAGTGGTTTTTCAACACTAACACAAGTGCGAAAAGTGGTTTTTCAACACTAACACAAGTGCGAAAAGTGGTTTTTCCACACTAATACAAGTGCAAAAGTGGTTTCCTGCACCAACACAAGTGCGAAAAGTCGTTTTTCAACACTAACACAAGTGCGAAAAGTGGTTTTTCAACAATATCACAAGCGCAAAAAATGTTTTTTCCACACTAATACAAGTGCAAAAGTGGTTTCCTGCACCAACACAAGTGCGAAAAGTGGTTTTTCAACACTAACACAAGTGCGAAAAGTGGTTTTTCAACACTAACACAATTGCAAAAAGTGTTTTTTCCACACAAATACAAGTGCAAAAGTGGTTTCCTGCACCAACACAAGTGCGAAAAGTGGTTTTTCAACACTAACACAAGTGCAAAAAGTGGTTTTTCAACACTAACACAAGTGCGAAAAGTGGTTTTTCAACACTATCACAAGTGCAAAAAGTGTTTTTTCCACACTAATAACGGTGCAAAAGTGGTTTCCTGCACCAACACAAGTGCGAAAAGTGGTTTTTCAACACTAACACAAGTGCGAAAAGTGGTTTTTCAACACTAACACAAGTGCGAAAAGTGGTTTTTCAACACTAACACAAGTGCGAAAAGTGGTTTTTCCACACTAATACAAGTGCAAAAGTGGTTTCCTGCACCAACACAAGTGCGAAAAGTGGTTTTTCAACACTAACACAAGTGCGAAAAGTGGTTTTTCAACACTAACACAAGTGCGAAAAGTGGTTTTTCCACACTAATACAAGTGCAAAAGTGGTTTCCTGCACCAACACAAGTGCGAAAAGTGGTTTTTCAACACTAACACAAGTGCGAAACGTGGTTTTTCAACACTAACACAAGTGCGGAAAGTGGTTTCCTGCAGCAACACAAGTGCGAAAAGTGGTTTTTCAACACTAACACAAGTGCGAAAAGTGTTTTTTCCACACTAATACAAGTGCAAAAGTGGTTTCCTGCACCAACACAAGTGCGAAAAGTGGTTTTTCAACACAAACACAAGTGCGAAAAGTTGTTTTTCAACACTAACACAAGTGCGAAAAGTGGTTTTTCAACACTATCTCAAGTGCAAAAAGTGTTTTTTCCACACTAATACAAGTGCAAAAGTGGTTTCCTGCACCAACACAAGTGCGAAAAGTGGTTTTTCAACACTAGCACAAGTGCGAAAAGTGGTTTTTCAACACTAACACAAGTGCGAAAAGTGTTTTTTCCACACTAATACAAGTGCAAAAGTGGTTTCCTGCACCAACACAAGTGCGAAAAGTGGCTTTTCAACACTAACACAGGTGCGAAAATTGGTTTTTCAACACTAACACAAGTGCGAAAAGTGGTTTTTCAACACTATCACAAGTGCAAAACGTGTTTTTTCCACACTAATACAAGTGCAAAAGTGGTTTCCTGCACCAACACAAGTGCGAAAAGTGGTTTTTCAACACTAACACAGGTGCGAAAAGTGGTTTTTCAACACTAACACAAGTGCGAAAAGTGGTTTTTCAACACTAACACAAGTGCAAAACGTGTTTTTTCCACACTAATACAAGTGCAAATGTGGTTTCCTGCACCAACACAAGTGTGAAAAGTGGTTTTTCAACACTAACACAAGTGCGAAAAGTGGTTTTTCAACACTAACACAAGTGCGAAAAGTGGTTTTTCAACACTATCACAAGTGCAAAACGTGTTTTTTCCACACTAATACAAGTGCAAATGTGGTTTCCTGCACCAACACAAGTGTGAAAAGTGGTTTTTCAACACTAACACAAGTGCGAAAAGTGGTTTTTCAACACTAACACAAGTGCGAAAAGTGGTTTTTCCACACTAATACAAGTGCAAAAGTGGTTTCCTGCACCAACACAAGTGCGAAAAGTCGTTTTTCAACACTAACACAAGTGCGAAAAGTGGTTTTTCAACACTATCACAAGCGCAAAAAATGTTTTTTCCACACTAATACAAGTGCAAAAGTGGTTTCCTGCACCAACACAAGTGCGAAAAGTGGTTTTTCAACACTAACACAAGTGCGAAAAGTGGTTTTTCAACACTAACACAATTGCAAAAAGTGTTTTTTCCACACAAATACAAGTGCAAAAGTGGTTTCCTGCACCAACACAAGTGCGAAAAGTGGTTTTTCAACACTAACACAAGTGCAAAAAGTGGTTTTTCAACACTAACACAAGTGCGAAAAGTGGTTTTTCAACACTATCACAAGTGCAAAAAGTGTTTTTTCCACACTAATACAAGTGCAAAAGTGGTTTCCTGCACCAACACAAGTGCGAAAAGTGGTTTTTCAACACTAACACAAGTGCGAAAAGTGGTTTTTCAACACTAACACAAGTGCGAAAAGTGGTTTTTCAACACTAACACAAGTGCGAAAAGTGGTTTTTCCACACTAATACAAGTGCAAAAGTGGTTTCCTGCACCAACACAAGTGCGAAAAGTGGTTTTTCAACACTAACACAAGTGCGAAAAGTGGTTTTTCAACACTAACACAAGTGCGAAAAGTGGTTTTTCCACACTAATACAAGTGCAAAAGTGGTTTCCTGCACCAACACAAGTGCGAAAAGTGGTTTTTCAACACTAACACAAGTGCGAAACGTGGTTTTTCAACACTAACACAAGTGCGGAAAGTGGTTTCCTGCAGCAACACAAGTGCGAAAAGTGGTTTTTCAACACTAACACAAGTGCGAAAAGTGTTTTTTCCACACTAATACAAGTGCAAAAGTGGTTTCCTGCACCAACACAAGTGCGAAAAGTGGTTTTTCAACACAAACACAAGTGCGAAAAGTGGTTTTTCAACACTAACACAAGTGCGAAAAGTGGTTTTTCAACACTATCTCAAGTGCAAAAAGTGTTTTTTCCACACTAATACAAGTGCAAAAGTGGTTTCCTGCACCAACACAAGTGCGAAAAGTGGTTTTTCAACACTAGCACAAGTGCGAAAAGTGGTTTTTCAACACTAACACAAGTGCGAAAAGTGTTTTTTCCACACTAATACAAGTGCAAAAGTGGTTTCCTGCACCAACACAAGTGCGAAAAGTGGCTTTTCAACACAAGTGCGAAAAGTGGTTTTTCAACACTAACACAAGTGCGAAACGTGGTTTTTCAACACTAACACAAGTGCGGAAAGTGGTTTCCTGCAGCAACACAAGTGCGAAAAGTGGTTTCCTGCACCTGCACACAGGTGCGAAAAGTGGTTTTTCAACACTAACACAAGTGCGAAAAGTGGTTTTTCAACACTATCACAAGTGCAAAACGTGTTTTTTCCACACTAATACAAGTGCAAAAGTGGTTTCCTGCACCAACACAAGTGCGAAAAGTGGTTTTTCAACACTAACACAGGTGCGAAAAGTGGTTTTTCAACACTAACACAAGTGCGAAAAGTGGTTTTTCAACACTATCACAAGTGCAAAACGTGTTTTTTCCACACTAATACAAGTGCAAATGTGGTTTCCTGCACCAACACAAGTGTGAAAAGTGGTTTTTCAACACTAACACAAGTGCGAAAAGTGGTTTTTCAACACTAACACAAGTGCGAAAAGTGGTTTTTCCACACTAATACAAGTGGAAAAGTGGTTTCCTGCACCAACACAAGTGCGAAAAGTGGTTTTTCAACACTAACACAAGTGCGAAAAGTGGTTTTTCAACACTATCACAAGTGCAAAAAGTGTTTTTTCCACACTAATACAAGTGCAAAAGTGGTTTCCTGCACCAACACAAGTGCGAAAAGTGGTTTTTCAACACTAACACAAGTGCGAAAAGTCGTTTCTCAACACTAACACAAGTGCGAAAAGTGGTTTTTCCACACTAATACAAGTGCAAAAGTGGTTTCCTGCACCAACACAAGTGCGAAAAGTGGTTTTTCAACACTAACACAAGTGCGAAAAGTGGTTTTTCAACACTAACACAAGTGCGAAAAGTGGTTTTTCAACACTAACACAAGTGCGAAAAGTGGTTTTTCAACACTAACACAAGTGCGAAAAGTGGTTTTTCCACACTAATACAAGTGCAAAAGTGGTTTCCTGCACCAACACAAGTGCGAAAAGTCGTTTTTCAACACTAACACAAGTGCGAAAAGTGGTTTTTCAACACTATCACAAGTGCAAAAAATGTTTTTTCCACACTAATACAAGTGCAAAAGTGGTTTCCTGCACCAACACAAGTGCAAAAAGTGGTTTTTCAACACTAACACAAGTGCGAAAAGTGGTTTTTCAACACTAACACAAGTGCGAAAAGTGGTTTTTCAACACTAACACAATTGCGAAAAGTGTTTTTGCCACACAAATACAAGTGCAAAAGTGGTTTCCTGCACCAACACAAGTGCGAAAAGTGGTTTTTCAACACTAACACAAGTGCGAAAAGTGGTTTTTCAACACTAACACAAGTGCGAAAAGTGGTTTTTCAACACTACCACAAGTGCAAAAAGTGTTTTTTCCACACTAATACAAGTGCAAAAGTGGTTTCCTGCACCAACACAAGTGCGAAAAGTGGTTTTTCAACACTAACACAAGTGCGAAAAGTGGTTTTTCCACACTAATACAAGTGCAAAAGTGGTTTCCTGCACCAACACAAGTGCGAAAAGTGGTTTTTCAACACTAACACAAGTGTGAAAAGTGGGTTTTCAACACTATCACAAGTGCAAAAAGTGTTTTTTTCCCCACTAATACAAGTGAAAAAGTGGTTTCCTGCACCAACACAAGTGCGAAAAGTGGCTTTTCAACACAAGTGCGAAAAGTGGTTTTTCAACACTAACACAAGTGCGAAAAGTGTTTTTTCCACACTAATACAAGTGCAAAAGTGGTTTCCTGCACCAACACAAGTGCGAAAAGTGGTTTTTCAACACTAACACAAGTGCGAAAAGTGGTTTTTCAACACTAACACAAGTGCGAAAAGTGGTTTTTCAACACTAACACAAGTGCGAAAAGTGGTTTTTCAACACTAACACAAGTGCGAAAAGTGGTTTTTCCACACTAATACAAGTGCAAAAGTGGTTTCCTGCATCAACACAAGTGCGAAAAGTGGTTTTTCAACACTAACACAAGTGCGAAAAGTGGTTTTTCAACACTAACACAAGTGCGAAAAGTGGTTTTTCAACACTAACACAAGTGCGAAAAGTGGTTTTTCAACACTAACACAAGTGCGAAAAGTGGTTTTTCCACACTAATACAAGTGCAAAAGTGGTTTCCTGCACCAACACAAGTGCGAAAAGTCGTTTTTCAACACTAACACAAGTGCGAAAAGTGGTTTTTCAACAATATCACAAGCGCAAAAAATGTTTTTTCCACACTAATACAAGTGCAAAAGTGGTTTCCTGCACCAACACAAGTGCGAAAAGTGGTTTTTCAACACTAACACAAGTGCGAAAAGTGGTTTTTCAACACTAACACAATTGCAAAAAGTGTTTTTTCCACACAAATACAAGTGCAAAAGTGGTTTCCTGCACCAACACAAGTGCGAAAAGTGGTTTTTCAACACTAACACAAGTGCAAAAAGTGGTTTTTCAACACTAACACAAGTGCGAAAAGTGGTTTTTCAACACTATCACAAGTGCAAAAAGTGTTTTTTCCACACTAATAACGGTGCAAAAGTGGTTTCCTGCACCAACACAAGTGCGAAAAGTGGTTTTTCAACACTAACACAAGTGCGAAAAGTGGTTTTTCAACACTAACACAAGTGCGAAAAGTGGTTTTTCAACACTAACACAAGTGCGAAAAGTGGTTTTTCCACACTAATACAAGTGCAAAAGTGGTTTCCTGCACCAACACAAGTGCGAAAAGTGGTTTTTCAACACTAACACAAGTGCGAAAAGTGGTTTTTCAACACTAACACAAGTGCGAAAAGTGGTTTTTCCACACTAATACAAGTGCAAAAGTGGTTTCCTGCACCAACACAAGTGCGAAAAGTGGTTTTTCAACACTAACACAAGTGCGAAACGTGGTTTTTCAACACTAACACAAGTGCGGAAAGTGGTTTCCTGCAGCAACACAAGTGCGAAAAGTGGTTTTTCAACACTAACACAAGTGCGAAAAGTGTTTTTTCCACACTAATACAAGTGCAAAAGTGGTTTCCTGCACCAACACAAGTGCGAAAAGTGGTTTTTCAACACAAACACAAGTGCGAAAAGTTGTTTTTCAACACTAACACAAGTGCGAAAAGTGGTTTTTCAACACTATCTCAAGTGCAAAAAGTGTTTTTTCCACACTAATACAAGTGCAAAAGTGGTTTCCTGCACCAACACAAGTGCGAAAAGTGGTTTTTCAACACTAGCACAAGTGCGAAAAGTGGTTTTTCAACACTAACACAAGTGCGAAAAGTGTTTTTTCCACACTAATACAAGTGCAAAAGTGGTTTCCTGCACCAACACAAGTGCGAAAAGTGGCTTTTCAACACTAACACAGGTGCGAAAATTGGTTTTTCAACACTAACACAAGTGCGAAAAGTGGTTTTTCAACACTATCACAAGTGCAAAACGTGTTTTTTCCACACTAATACAAGTGCAAAAGTGGTTTCCTGCACCAACACAAGTGCGAAAAGTGGTTTTTCAACACTAACACAGGTGCGAAAAGTGGTTTTTCAACACTAACACAAGTGCGAAAAGTGGTTTTTCAACACTAACACAAGTGCAAAACGTGTTTTTTCCACACTAATACAAGTGCAAATGTGGTTTCCTGCACCAACACAAGTGTGAAAAGTGGTTTTTCAACACTAACACAAGTGCGAAAAGTGGTTTTTCAACACTAACACAAGTGCGAAAAGTGGTTTTTCAACACTATCACAAGTGCAAAACGTGTTTTTTCCACACTAATACAAGTGCAAATGTGGTTTCCTGCACCAACACAAGTGTGAAAAGTGGTTTTTCAACACTAACACAAGTGCGAAAAGTGGTTTTTCAACACTAACACAAGTGCGAAAAGTGGTTTTTCCACACTAATACAAGTGCAAAAGTGGTTTCCTGCACCAACACAAGTGCGAAAAGTCGTTTTTCAACACTAACACAAGTGCGAAAAGTGGTTTTTCAACACTATCACAAGCGCAAAAAATGTTTTTTCCACACTAATACAAGTGCAAAAGTGGTTTCCTGCACCAACACAAGTGCGAAAAGTGGTTTTTCAACACTAACACAAGTGCGAAAAGTGGTTTTTCAACACTAACACAATTGCAAAAAGTGTTTTTTCCACACAAATACAAGTGCAAAAGTGGTTTCCTGCACCAACACAAGTGCGAAAAGTGGTTTTTCAACACTAACACAAGTGCAAAAAGTGGTTTTTCAACACTAACACAAGTGCGAAAAGTGGTTTTTCAACACTATCACAAGTGCAAAAAGTGTTTTTTCCACACTAATACAAGTGCAAAAGTGGTTTCCTGCACCAACACAAGTGCGAAAAGTGGTTTTTCAACACTAACACAAGTGCGAAAAGTGGTTTTTCAACACTAACACAAGTGCGAAAAGTGGTTTTTCAACACTAACACAAGTGCGAAAAGTGGTTTTTCCACACTAATACAAGTGCAAAAGTGGTTTCCTGCACCAACACAAGTGCGAAAAGTGGTTTTTCAACACTAACACAAGTGCGAAAAGTGGTTTTTCAACACTAACACAAGTGCGAAAAGTGGTTTTTCCACACTAATACAAGTGCAAAAGTGGTTTCCTGCACCAACACAAGTGCGAAAAGTGGTTTTTCAACACTAACACAAGTGCGAAACGTGGTTTTTCAACACTAACACAAGTGCGGAAAGTGGTTTCCTGCAGCAACACAAGTGCGAAAAGTGGTTTTTCAACACTAACACAAGTGCGAAAAGTGTTTTTTCCACACTAATACAAGTGCAAAAGTGGTTTCCTGCACCAACACAAGTGCGAAAAGTGGTTTTTCAACACAAACACAAGTGCGAAAAGTGGTTTTTCAACACTAACACAAGTGCGAAAAGTGGTTTTTCAACACTATCTCAAGTGCAAAAAGTGTTTTTTCCACACTAATACAAGTGCAAAAGTGGTTTCCTGCACCAACACAAGTGCGAAAAGTGGTTTTTCAACACTAGCACAAGTGCGAAAAGTGGTTTTTCAACACTAACACAAGTGCGAAAAGTGTTTTTTCCACACTAATACAAGTGCAAAAGTGGTTTCCTGCACCAACACAAGTGCGAAAAGTGGCTTTTCAACACAAGTGCGAAAAGTGGTTTTTCAACACTAACACAAGTGCGAAACGTGGTTTTTCAACACTAACACAAGTGCGGAAAGTGGTTTCCTGCAGCAACACAAGTGCGAAAAGTGGTTTCCTGCACCTGCACACAGGTGCGAAAAGTGGTTTTTCAACACTAACACAAGTGCGAAAAGTGGTTTTTCAACACTATCACAAGTGCAAAACGTGTTTTTTCCACACTAATACAAGTGCAAAAGTGGTTTCCTGCACCAACACAAGTGCGAAAAGTGGTTTTTCAACACTAACACAGGTGCGAAAAGTGGTTTTTCAACACTAACACAAGTGCGAAAAGTGGTTTTTCAACACTATCACAAGTGCAAAACGTGTTTTTTCCACACTAATACAAGTGCAAATGTGGTTTCCTGCACCAACACAAGTGTGAAAAGTGGTTTTTCAACACTAACACAAGTGCGAAAAGTGGTTTTTCAACACTAACACAAGTGCGAAAAGTGGTTTTTCCACACTAATACAAGTGGAAAAGTGGTTTCCTGCACCAACACAAGTGCGAAAAGTGGTTTTTCAACACTAACACAAGTGCGAAAAGTGGTTTTTCAACACTATCACAAGTGCAAAAAGTGTTTTTTCCACACTAATACAAGTGCAAAAGTGGTTTCCTGCACCAACACAAGTGCGAAAAGTGGTTTTTCAACACTAACACAAGTGCGAAAAGTCGTTTCTCAACACTAACACAAGTGCGAAAAGTGGTTTTTCCAAACTAATACAAGTGCAAAAGTGGTTTCCTGCACCAACACAAGTGCGAAAAGTGGTTTTTCAACACTAACACAAGTGCGAAAAGTGGTTTTTCAACACTAACACAAGTGCGAAAAGTGGTTTTTCAACACTAACACAAGTGCGAAAAGTGGTTTTTCAACACTAACACAAGTGCGAAAAAGTGGTTTTTCCACACTAATACAAGTGCAAAAGTGGTTTCCTGCACCAACACAAGTGCGAAAAGTCGTTTTTCAACACTAACACAAGTGCGAAAAGTGGTTTTTCAACACTATCACAAGTGCAAAAAATGTTTTTTCCACACTAATACAAGTGCAAAAGTGGTTTCCTGCACCAACACAAGTGCAAAAAGTGGTTTTTCAACACTAACACAAGTGCGAAAAGTGGTTTTTCAACACTAACACAAGTGCGAAAAGTGGTTTTTCAACACTAACACAATTGCGAAAAGTGTTTTTGCCACACAAATACAAGTGCAAAAGTGGTTTCCTGCACCAACACAAGTGCGAAAAGTGGTTTTTCAACACTAACACAAGTGCGAAAAGTGGTTTTTCAACACTAACACAAGTGCGAAAAGTGGTTTTTCAACACTACCACAAGTGCAAAAAGTGTTTTTTCCACACTAATACAAGTGCAAAAGTGGTTTCCTGCACCAACACAAGTGCGAAAAGTGGTTTTTCAACACTAACACAAGTGCGAAAAGTGGTTTTTCCACACTAATACAAGTGCAAAAGTGGTTTCCTGCACCAACACAAGTGCGAAAAGTGGTTTTTCAACACTAACACAAGTGTGAAAAGTGGGTTTTCAACACTATCACAAGTGCAAAAAGTGTTTTTTCCCCACTAATACAAGTGAAAAAGTGGTTTCCTGCACCAACACAAGTGCGAAAAGTGGCTTTTCAACACAAGTGCGAAAAGTGGTTTTTCAACACTAACACAAGTGCGAAAAGTGTTTTTTCCACACTAATACAAGTGCAAAAGTGGTTTCCTGCACCAACACAAGTGCGAAAAGTGGCTTTTCAACACAAGTGCGAAAAGTGGTTTTTCAACACTAACACAAGTGCGAAACGTGGTTTTTCAACACTAACACAAGTGCGGAAAGTGGTTTCCTGCAGCAACACAAGTGCGAAAAGTGGTTTCCTGCACCTGCACACAGGTGCGAAAAGTGGTTTTTCAACACTAACACAAGTGCGAAAAGTGGTTTTTCAACACTATCACAAGTGCAAAACGTGTTTTTTTCCACACTAATACAAGTGCAAAAGTGGTTTCCTGCACCAACACAAGTGCGAAAAGTGGTTTTTCAACACTAACACAGGTGCGAAAAGTGGTTTTTCAACACTAACACAAGTGCGAAAAGTGGTTTTTCAACACTATCACAAGTGCAAAACGTGTTTTTTCCACACTAATACAAGTGCAAATGTGGTTTCCTGCACCAACACAAGTGTGAAAAGTGGTTTTTCAACACTAACACAAGTGCGAAAAGTGGTTTTTCAACACTAACACAAGTGCGAAAGTGGTTTTTCCACACTAATACAAGTGGAAAAGTGGTTTCCTGCACCAACACAAGTGCGAAAAGTGGTTTTTCAACACTAACACAAGTGCGAAAAGTGGTTTTTCAACACTATCACAAGTGCAAAAAGTGTTTTTTCCACACTAATACGAAGTGCAAAAGTGGTTTCCTGCACCAACACAAGTGCGAAAAGTGGTTTTTCAACACTAACACAAGTGCGAAAAGTCGTTTCTCAACACTAACACAAGTGCGAAAAGTGGTTTTTCCACACTAATACAAGTGCAAAAGTGGTTTCCTGCACCAACACAAGTGCGAAAAGTGGTTTTTCAACACTAACACAAGTGCGAAAAGTGGTTTTTCAACACTAACACAAGTGCGAAAAGTGGTTTTTCAACACTAACACAAGTGCGAAAAGTGGTTTTTCAACACTAACACAAGTGCGAAAAGTGGTTTTTCCACACTAATACAAGTGCAAAAGTGGTTTCCTGCACCAACACAAGTGCGAAAAGTCGTTTTTCAACACTAACACAAGTGCGAAAAGTGGTTTTTCAACACTATCACAAGTGCAAAAAATGTTTTTTCCACACTAATACAAGTGCAAAAGTGGTTTCCTGCACCAACACAAGTGCAAAAAGTGGTTTTTCAACACTAACACAAGTGCGAAAAGTGGTTTTTCAACACTAACACAAGTGCGAAAAGTGGTTTTTCAACACTAACACAATTGCGAAAAGTGTTTTTGCCACACAAATACAAGTGCAAAAGTGGTTTCCTGCACCAACACAAGTGCGAAAAGTGGTTTTTCAACACTAACACAAGTGCGAAAAGTGGTTTTTCAACACTAACACAAGTGCGAAAAGTGGTTTTTCAACACTACCACAAGTGCAAAAAGTGTTTTTTCCACACTAATACAAGTGCAAAAGTGGTTTCCTGCACCAACACAAGTGCGAAAAGTGGTTTTTCAACACTAGCACAAGTGCGAAAAGTGGTTTTTCAACACTAACACAAGTGCGAAAAGTGTTTTTTCCACACTAATACAAGTGCAAAAGTGGTTTCCTGCACCAACACAAGTGCGAAAAGTGGCTTTTCAACACTAACACAAGTGCGAAAAGTGGTTTTTCAACACTAACACAAGTGCGAAAAGTGGTTTTTCCACACTAATACAAGTGGAAAAGTGGTTTCCTGCACCAACACAAGTGCGAAAAGTGGTTTTTCAACACTAACACAAGTGCGAAAAGTGGTTTTTCAACACTATCACAAGTGCAAAAAGTGTTTTTTTCCACACTAATACAAGTGCAAAAGTGGTTTCCTGCACCAACACAAGTGCGAAAAGTGGTTTTTCAACACTAACACAAGTGCGAAAAGTGGTTTTTCAACACTAACACAAGTGCGAAAAGTGGTTTTTCAACACTAACACAAGTGCGAAAAGTGGTTTTTCAACACTAACACAAGTGCGAAAAGTGGTTTTTCCACACTAATACAAGTGCAAAAGTGGTTTCCTGCATCAACACAAGTGCGAAAAGTGGTTTTTCAACACTAACACAAGTGCGAAAAGTGGTTTTTCAACACTATCACAAGTGCGAAAAGTGGTTTTTCAACACTAACACAAGTGCGAAAAGTGGTTTTTCCACACTAATACAAGTGCAAAAGTGGTTTCCTGCACCAACACAAGTGCGAAAAGTGGTTTTTCAACACTAACACAAGTGCGAAAAGTGGTTTTTCAACACTATCACAAGGCAAAAAATATTTTTTCCACACTAATACAAGTGCAAAAGTGGTTTCCTGCACCAACACAAGTGCGAAAAGTGGTTTTTCAACACTAACACAAGTGCGAAAAGTGGTTTTTCAACACTAACACAATTGCGAAAAGTGTTTTTTCCACACAAATACAAGTGCAAAAGTGGTTTCCTGCACCAACACAAGTGCGAAAAGTGGTTTTTCAACACTAACACAAGTGCGAAAAGTGGTTTTTCAACACTAACACAAGTGCGAAAAGTGGTTTTTCAACACTATCACAAGTGCAAAAAGTGGTTTTTCCACACTAATACAAGTGCAAAAGTGGTTTCCTGCACCAACACAAGTGCGAAAAGTGGTTTTTCAACACTAACACAAGTGCGAAAAGTGGTTTTTCAACACTATCACAAGTGCAAAAAATGTTTTTTCCACACTAATACAAGTGCAAAAGTGGTTTCCTGCACCAACACAAGTGCGAAAAGTGGTTTTTCAACACTAACACAATTGCGAAAAGTGTTTTTTCCACACAAATACAAGTGCAAAAGTGGTTTCCTGCACCAACACAAGTGCGAAAAGTGGTTTTTCAACACTAACACAAGTGCGAAAAGTGGTTTTTCAACACTAACACAAGTGCGAAAAGTCGTTTTTCAACACTATCACAAGTGCAAAAAGTGTTTTTTCCACACTAATACAAGTGCAAAAGTGGTTTCCTGCACCAACACAAGTGCGAAAAGTGGTTTTTCAACACGAACACAAGTGCGAAAAGTGGTTTTTCAACACTATCACAAGTGCAAAAAGTGGTTTTTCCACACTAATACAAGTGCAAATGTGGTTTCCTGCACCAACACAAGTGCGAAAAGTGGTTTTTCAACACTAACACATGTGCGAAAAGTGGTTTTTCAACACTAACACAAGTGCGAAAAGTCGTTTTTCAACACTAACACAAGTGCGAAAAGTGGTTTTTCCACACTAATACAAGTGCAAAAAGTGGTTTCCTGCACCAACACAAGTGCGAAAAGTGGTTTTCAACACTAACACAAGTGCGAAAAGTGGTTTTTCAACACTAACACAAGTGCGAAAAGTGTTTTTTCCTGCACTAATACAAGTGCAAATGTGGTTTCCTGCACCAACACAAGTGCAAAAAGTGGTTTTTCAACACTAACACAAGTGCGAAAAGTGGTTTTTCAACACTAACACAAGTGCGAAAAGTGGTTTTTCAACACTAACACAAGTGCGAAATGTGGTCTTTCAACACTAACACAAGTGCGAAAAGTGGTTTTTCAACACTAACACAAGTGCAAAAAGTGGTTTTTCCACACTAATGCAAGTGCAAAAGTGGTTTCCTGCACCAACACAAGTGCGAAAAGTGGTTTTTCAACACTAACACAAGTGCGAAAAGTGGTTTTTCAACACTATCACAAGTGCAAAAAGTGTTTTTTCCACACTAATACAAGTGCAAAAGTGGTTTCCTGCACCAACACAAGTGCGAAAAGTGGTTTTTCAACACTAACACAAGTGCGAAAAGTGGTTTTTCCACACTAATACAAGTGCAAAAGTGGTTTCCTGCACCAACACAAGTGCGAAAAGTGGTTTTTCAACACTAACACACATGCGAAAAGTGGTTTTTCAACACTAACACAAGTGCGAAAAGTGGTTTTTCCACACTAATACAAGTGCAAAAGTGGTTTCCTGCACCAACACAAGTGCGAAAAGTGGTTTTTCAACACTAACACAAGTGCGAAAAGTGGTTTTTCAACACTAACACAAGTGCGAAAAGTGGTTTTTCAACACTAACACAAGTGCGAAAAGTGGTTTTTCAACACTATCACAAGTGCAAAAAGTGTTTTTTCCACACTAATACAAGTGCAAAAGTGGTTTCCTGCACCAACACAGGTGCGAAAAGTGGTTTTTCAACACTAACACAAGTGCGAAAAGTGGTTTTTCAACACTAACACAAGTGCGAAAAGTGGTTTTTCAACACTATCACAAGTGTGAAAAGTGGTTTTTTCCACACTAATACAAGTGCAAAAGTGGTTTCCTGCAGCAACACAAGTGCGAAAAGTGGTTTTTCCACACTAATACAAGTGCAAAAGTGGTTTCCTGCACCAACACAAGTGCGAAAAGTGGTTTTTCAACACTAACACAAGTGCGAAAAGTGATTTTTCAACACTAACACAAGTGCGAAAAGTGGTTTTTCAACACTAACAAGTGCAAAAAGTGGTTTTTCAACACTAACACAAGTGCGAAAAGTGGTTTTTCCACACTAATACAAGTGCAAAAGTGGTTTCCTGCACCAACACAAGTGCGAAAAGTCGTTTTTCAACACTAACACAAGTGCGAAAAGTGGTTTTTCAACACTATCACAAGTGCAAAAAATGTTTTTTCCACACTAATACAAGTGCAAAAGTGGTTTCCTGCACCAACACAAGTGCGAAAAGTGGTTTTTCAACACTAACACAAGTGCGAAAAGTGGTTTTTCAACACTAACACAAGTGCGAAAAGTGGTTTTTCAACACTAGCACAATTGCGAAAAGTGTTTTTTCCACACAAATACAAGTGCAAAAGTGGTTTCCTGCACCAACACAAGTGCGAAAAGTGGTTTTTCAACACTAAGACAAGTGCGAAAGTGGTTTTTCAACACTATCACAAGTGCAAAAAATGTTTTTTCCTCACTAATACAAGTGCAAAAGTGGTTTCCTGCACCAACACAAGTGCGAAAAGTGGTTTTTCAACACTAACACAAGTGCGAAAAGTGGTTTTTCAACACTAACACAAGTGCGAAAAGTGGTTTTTCAACACTAACACAAGTGCGAAAAGTGTTTTTTCCACACTAATACAAGTGCAAAAGTGGTTTCCTGCACCAACACAAGTGCGAAAAGTGGTTTTCCAACATTAACACAAGTGCAAAAAGTGGTTTTTCAACACTAACACAAGTGCGAAAGTGGTTTTTCAACACTAACACAAGTGCGAAAAGTGGTTTTTCAACACTAACACAAGTGCGAAAAGTGGTTTTTCCACACTAATAGAAGTGGAAAAGTGGTTTCCTGCACCAACACAAGTGCAAAAGTGGTTTCCTGCACCAACACAAGTGCGAAAAGTGGTTTTTCAACACTAACACAAGTGCGAAAAGTGGTTTTTCAACACTAACACAAGTGCGAAAAGTGGTTTTTCAACACTAACACAAGTGCGAAAAGTGGTTTTTCAACACTAACACAAGTGCGAAAAGTGGTTTTTCCACACTAATACAAGTGCAAAAGTGGTTTCCTGCATCAACACAAGTGCGAAAAGTGGTTTTTCAACACTAACACAAGTGCGAAAAGTGGTTTTTCAACACTAACACAAGTGCGAAAAGTGGTTTTTCAACACTAACACAAGTGCGAAAAGTGGTTTTTCAACACTAACACAAGTGCGAAAAGTGGTTTTTCCACACTAATACAAGTGCAAAAGTGGTTTCCTGCACCAACACAAGTGCGAAAAGTCGTTTTTCAACACTAACACAAGTGCGAAAAGTGGTTTTTCAACACTATCACAAGTGCAAAAAATGTTTTTTCCACACTAATACAAGTGCAAAAGTGGTTTCCTGCACCAACACAAGTGCGAAAAGTGGTTTTTCAACACTAACACAAGTGCGAAAAGTGGTTTTTCAACACTAACACAATTGCGAAAAGTGTTTTTTCCACACAAATACAAGTGCAAAAGTGGTTTCCTGCACCAACACAAGTGCGAAAAGTGGTTTTTCAACACTAACACAAGTGCAAAAAGTGGTTTTTCAACACTAACACAAGTGCGAAAAGTGGTTTTTCAACACTATCACAAGTGCAAAAAGTGTTTTTTACACACTAATACAAGTGCAAAAGTGGTTTCCTGCACCAACACAAGTGCGAAAAGTGGTTTTTCAACACTAACACAAGTGCGAAAAGTGGTTTTTCAACACTAACACAAGTGCGAAAAGTGGTTTTTCAACACTAACACAAGTGCGAAAAGTGGTTTTTCCACACTAATACAAGTGCAAAAGTGGTTTCCTGCACCAACACAAGTGCGAAAAGTGGTTTTTCAACACTAACACAAGTGCGAAAAGTGGTTTTTCAACACTAACACAAGTGCGAAAAGTGGTTTTTCCACACTAATACAAGTGCAAAAGTGGTTTCCTGCACCAACACAAGTGCGAAAAGTGGTTTTTCAACACTAACACAAGTGCGAAAAGTTGTTTTTCAACACTAACACAAGTGCGAAAAGTGGTTTTTCAACACTAACTCAAGTGCGAAAAGTGGTTTTTCAACACTAACACAAGTGCGAAAAGTGGTTTTTCCACACTAATACAAGTGCAAAAGTGGTTTCCTGCACCAACACAAGTGCGAAAAGTGGTTTTTCAACACTAACACAAGTGCGAAACGTGGTTTTTCCACACTAATACAAGTGCAAAAGTGGTTTCCTGCACCAACACAAGTGCGAAAAGTGGTTTTTCAACACTAACACAAGTGCGAAAAGTGGTTTCCTGCACCAACACAAGTGCGAAAAGTGGTTTTTCAACACTAATACAAGTGCAAAAGTGGTTTCCTGCACCAACACAAGTGCGAAAAGTGGTTTTTCAACACTAACACAAGTGCAAAAAGTGGTTTTTCCACACTAATACAAGTGCAAAAGTGGTTTCCTGCACCAACACAAGTGCGAAAAGTGGTTTTTCAACACTAACACACATGCGAAAAGTGTTTTTTCAACACTAACACAAGTGCGAAAAGTGGTTTTTCAACACTAACACAAGTGCGAAAAGTGGTTTTTCCACACTAATACAAGTGCAAAAGTGGTTTCCTGCACCAACACAAGTGCGAAAAGTGGTTTTTCAACACTAACACAAGTGCGAAAAGTGGTTTTTCAACACTAACACAAGTGCGAAAAGTGGTTTTTCAACACTAACACAAGTGCGAAAAGTGGTTTTTCAACACTATCACAAGTGCAAAAAGTGTTTTTTCCACACTAATACAAGTGCAAAAGTGGTTTCCTGCACCAACACAAGTGCGAAAAGTGGTTTTTCAACACTAACACAAGTGCGAAAAGTGGTTTTTCAACACTATCACAAGTGTGAAAAGTGGTTTTTTCCACACTAATACAAGTGCAAAAGTGGTTTCCTGCACCAACACAAGTGCGAAAAGTGGTTTTTCAACACTAACACAAGTGCGAAAAGTGATTTTTCAACACTAACACAAGTGCGAAAAGTGGTTTTTCAACACTAACAAGTGCAAAAAGTGGTTTTTCAACACTAACACAAGTGCGAAAAGTGGTTTTTCCACACTAATACAAGTGCAAAAGTGGTTTCCTGCACCAACACAAGTGTGAAAAGTCGTTTTTCAACACTAACACAAGTGCGAAAAGTGGTTTTTCAACACTATCACAAGTGCAAAAAATGTTTTTTCCACACTAATACAAGTGCAAAAGTGGTTTCCTGCACCAACACAAGTGCGAAAAGTGGTTTTTCAACACTAACACAAGTGCGAAAAGTGGTTTTTCAACACTAACACAAGTGCGAAAAGTGGTTTTTCAACACTAGCACAATTGCGAAAAGTGTTTTTTCCACACAAATACAAGTGCAAAAGTGGTTTCCTGCACCAACACAAGTGCGAAAAGTGGTTTTTCAACACTAAGACAAGTGCGAAAGTGGTTTTTCAACACTATCACAAGTGCAAAAAATGTTTTTTCCTCACTAATACAAATGCAAAAGTGGTTTCCTGCACCAACACAAGTGCGAAAAGTGGTTTTTCAACACTAACACAAGTGCGAAA